>NC_080722.1:20898629-21023629 GCF_019097595.1 Hemibagrus wyckioides | reverse complement strand
TAGCTATGTATGTCAGATGGCTTGACTTTGCAACAACAAATTAAACTCTTGTACTATCTTTTAACATTAAGGGTGGTTAAATCAAACTAAATATCCATGTGGACTACATTGTCATGCCACCTTATGTGAAAACTGAGATCAGCTGAACAAGAGGTACAAGTTAAAAGGCTTGTAAGGGTCCGGTTATCACGGCCAGCTGCAGTGATTTACATTTACAGTATTTTGCAGATGCCCTAATCCACAGAGACTTACAGAAGTGTTTTATAGACATTAGACCAAGGAATAAGGGTACCTTCAGCCTACAAAACCCTGTACAGTATTAAAAGTGGGTAAAGAGGTAGGTCTACAGCCTTCTTATGTAGACAGCCAAGGAAAATTTATTCCACCCCCTGGGTGATGGAGCCTTGATGCATGTCTTCTTGTGCCCTGAAAGATGGTAGGTCCAGTCAAGCAGTGTTAGTGGGTCAGATGGAGCATGGTGAAGTGCGTGGGTTATTCCAGTTTTTCTCAGTTGCTTTGGAGCATTTCTCAGATCAGAAATGAAATTCAACCGCCACATCATTTAGTCACTTGTGCACATCGTATGAACATTTCTCATTGCTTTGATCAAATTGCAAATGCTTTTGCACATTCATATAATTGATTGTGTGCAATTGCCTACATAATCTTAACCCCCCAAACATTTCAGCATCAGTTCATTGCACAAGTCACTGAATGCAAAATAGTTAAACCAGTTGTCAAAATCTCAACAAAAAAAAAAAAAAGAAATAAAAAAAAACCCTGTTTTTTGTAAATGTGTCTTGAATTGACGAATTGTGCAGATGAAATTTGAATGTCACTAATGAAGGGGCGTGAAGAACCAATGATCAACTAGTTCTCTAAAACAGGTCAATCTCTCGAGATGAATCTCGTGAACCTATAATTGGCATGCCTATATAAAGAGCAAAACACAGATTTACAATTGTTGAAAATGGATGAACAACCAGGAAATGAACGTGGTCAAGAGCCAAGAATAAGAATAAGGATGCATGCTGGAAGGGTAAGGAGGCAAAATAGAGGAAGAGGAAGAAGAGGCCAGAGACATAGACACATTTCTGATGACATTAGAGCCACTGTTGTGGACCATGTTGTCAGTCATGGCCTCACAATGGCTGAGGCGGGTCGGAGGGTACAGCCAAATATTGGGAGATCAACTGTTTCTTCAATTATTCAAACATTTCGTCGAGAGAACAGGTCTGTAATCCACCAGTGTGGACTGTGCTGTTATAGTATATATACATTCTGTAACACACAAACATGTCTAAGTATATCTGAGTTGTATTAGTGTATTTTTTCCACACAGGACTGAAAGATTACTTCGTAGGGGTGGCAGAGGACCCCTTTTCACACCTCAGCAGGAGGAGGCTATTTGCACCATGGTCAGAGCAAACAATGCCATTAGGCTAAGGGAAATACAGAGGGCCATTGTAGAAGACAACAATGTATTTAGAAACATCTGTTAGCATCTCAACTATTGACAGGGCATTGAAAAGACACCACATGACCATGAAACAGCTGTACCGTGTACCATTTGAAAAGAATGGGGACAGAGTTAAGGAGCTACGGTACCAGTATGTACAGGTAAAACATCTACAGTATGTGCATACAGTAACTAATTTACATAAACTTCTTATATTGACAAATATATTACAGTATGTGTGATACATTACCTACCCATATATATATACCTATATACATTTGCTATAGCTTTAGGAAAATAACACGCAATATGTGTGTACATTTGATATAACTGTATCTTGTGAAATGAAAATGCATAACTAATTGGGTATCTTCTGGGTTGTAGCGTATAATGGAATTGGAGTCAAGTGAACCTTGCACCTTCATATACGTGGATGAGGCAGGCTTCAGTCTGAACAGAAGCAGAAGACGTGGTCGAAATGTCATCGGCCACAGAGCTGCTGTTGACTTGCCAGGCCAGCGGGGAGGAAATATCACTATGTGTGCTGCTATTTCAGAGCAGGGTGTGCTAACTCATATTCCCCTTATAGGCCCATACAACACACAGCATCTCCTCACCTTCCTAGAAACCCTCTACAGGGCTCTCATCCCTGATGATGAGAGGGGTCCATTTCAAGATGATTTGCCAAAATATGTGATACTTTGGGATAATGTGAGTTTTCATCACTCAAACATCATCAGGCAATGGTTTTTGACCCATAACAGAATGTTGATGCAATTCCTCCCACCCTATTCCCCATTCCTTAACACCAGTTGAGGAGTTTTATTCAGCATGGACATGGAAGGTCTATGATTGCCAGCCACATACTCAGATGACCCTTCTGGCTGCCATGGATGCAGCATGTGAGGATATCTGTGGCCTGACAGACTGGGACGTCAGGGGGTATAGACAGACAACGGCATGCACAGTTTTGCCTAAGAGGTGTTTCCTATGTTTACCTTTTGTAATTTTATATTTTTCCCCATTATGCTTTTGTGTCCTTTTCTTTTCTATCACAACGACATTATATGATGTTATATTGTAATTCCTTTTTTTTTTCAGTCCACTAGTAAAGTACAATAAAAAGTGTGAATCCTGTTCGGTCTCTTACAATCAATATCCCATACAATAATGTGTAAATTTGTGCAGTTGAAATTCATAGATCCCATACAGAAGAAATTCAGCCTTTTGCATTGTCAGTCACTGTAATCCAAACCATAGTTTATATCAGTTTTTATAGGATATAGTTTATATCCTGAAACCATGCACTGTCAATCTGACAACATGACTAAACATTTTGACTATACCATATATAAACAATGACAAAAGGACTTGGCATTCTGATGGCGATGACATTTTCATTGACACAAAAACTTACTTTTGAGAGAATACCTAAGGATTTTGAGTAAAGTACATGCTTTTGCAAGAAATCCAATGTGTTGTGCTGTTTGTAGAAATTGTTTTGAGAATGCACTTACTGGTTTGCAAATATTAAGGATGATTCAAGAAATGCTCCAAAGCAACTGAGAAAAACTGTAAATGCTTTAATGTAGCTGGTCTGTTTTTGGCTTTTTAGGCAAGCATCAGTGTTTTAAGCTGAACACCGGCAGCTAAAGAAAGCCAATGGAGGCAACATAGCAACAGGGTGGCATGGAAGAACCTGGGGAGGTTGAACTCAATCACACAGCTGTAATCTGGCTTAGTTGCAGTGGTCAGACTGTGCACAGGGAAGACCTGCCAGGATGCAGTAGTCCAGTCCTGAAATGACAAGAGACTGAACAAGCACCTGAGTGACCTCTGTGGATAGGAATTTCCAGATCCTCCTGATGCTGTAGAGGGGAAACCTGCAAACTGAGTCAGTTTAGTGATGTCAGA
The DNA here is from genome assembly GCF_019097595.1 of Hemibagrus wyckioides. NCBI lineage: Eukaryota > Metazoa > Chordata > Actinopteri > Siluriformes > Bagridae > Hemibagrus > Hemibagrus wyckioides. The sequence goes on along the minus strand of NC_080722.1, from coordinate 21,020,256 downwards.
CAAGAAGGACAACTATCTGTCCAGGATTACAGGTGCAGTGTGTGTAGTGACAGATGGTTGTGTGCAGAAACAGATGGCGAGATCTGAGAGTTGTCTAGGGTGCTCATAAGATCTTGACATGTGCATGTGTCTTCAGGGATGTACAGCAACTGAGGTTTTGCTGGAATTTGGTTTTGGATAATGATCTGCCATCCATGACATGCAGAGATGTGTGCAGAGATGTGAGTGCATGAGCAAGGAGAGTGTCATCGGCATAGCAGTGGTGTGAAAACCCCATGTGAGGATATGATCATGATTGCATGACTGGTCATGTCAAAAGCTGCTAAAGAATAAGCCTTTATTTGTCACATATACATTATAGCACAACGAAAAGCTTTCTTTACATATCCCAACTTGGGAAGTTGGGGTCAGAGCAGAGGGTCAGGCATGATACAGCACCCCAGAGCAGTGAGGGTTAAGGGCTCAAGGGCCCAACAGTGGCAGCTTGGCATTGCTGGGGCTTGAACCCTGATCCTTTGATCAACAACCCAGAGCCTGATGACAGTTTGGCTGGTTGGCACCCTGTCCTGGTGGCCCCGTGTACAATAAGTGGTGCTCATTTAATAGCACAAAGCTTCTCACTATTGGCCACAGGAGCAGTTGTTAAGCTGAAATATTCTGGTATTTGGCAGAATGTAACAGGAAGTTCCCTCACCACCCTCTTCATTATGTACCGGTACAGCTCAATTACAGCTCTCTATACTGGTTAAATTATCAACATTTCAGACATGTAATCTTTTTGTTATGGTAGTTTTAACCACTGATAGATACACAGGGGGCGGTGGTAGCTCAAGTGGTTAAGGCCCTGGGTCCTTGATCGGAAGGTTGGGGTTCAACCCTCAGCACTGCCGAGCTGCCACCATTGGGCCCTTGAGCAATCCACCCTGTTCCAGGGGCGATGCATCATGGCTGACCCTGCGCTCTGACCCCAACACCCAAGGATGGGATATGAAAAGCAAGAATTTCACTATCCAGCAATGTATATGTGACAAATAAAGACAACTTAACACACACACACATATTTGTGCAATTCAACAATATGTCTCTTCTGTATGGAAAGTTTTATTTTGTCCACATGGTAATGAATAACAAAGATATTTTACACATGAACAACCTCATATTAATTCCCCAGGGAAAAAAATATAAATATAAATTTTTCAATGACAATTTGGGTCAATAATTTTGAATTTTTGAGAATTTTGAGATTTTTCACTAATTAATATATTTAATCGTATTTTTTGTTAAAAAAATATTGTGTTTTTTTTTTTGTTTGATCATTTAAATTACTGCGTTCAATGTTCATTTTATACACTCCTTTTTTGCTCATTTTTTATTGGTAGTTCCAATACTTTTGGGTGGCATTGTATAACAACCCCGTCCAGTTAGAAGCCAAAATAACAGAACAAACAATAAAAGCTAAATGGCAGGAAGAGCAGATCGAGACTTCCTGTTTACTGTGTAGGAATAACCCCATAAAGAAGTTTCCTGGACATCTGAGCTTTTTAATTAAATATGAACCTTCCTCTAGACGTCAATCTGAATGATTTTTTTCTTTCAGGTGATAATGGTCTCTATCAGCTGTTCTTTGAAGGTCAGGCTGTGAAAAGATCAGGGGAACCTCCCAGTGAGCCGGAACGCTCCAGTGCTCTTTACCTTGCATTAAAATCCAATGCTGCGCTGGCAGCCATATTGCACACTCACTTCCCATCAGCACGACATTGTCATTTAACATGATGTGATGACAGATCCTGTCTGAGGCTTTTCTTCATTAGTGAGGTAATGGTAGTAGCAGACATCTAATCCATGGTTACACACACACACACACACACACAGACATACAGAGGCAACATCAAGTTTCTAATTAATCTGTGGTCAGCTTCTGTATATTAGAAGGTGAAAAGAGAAAAGACAGTAAAACTAAATGATGTGAACCTTCACCTTATTCATGGTAGCTTAAGGAAAATATAAAGTCTTGTATAATATTTAAGACATTGTGTTGACTTAACAGACCGGCAGTGTGTGTAAAGATGTCTAAAACAAGGGTCCCCAACCACTGGGCCACGGACCGGTACCGGGCCATGGATCATTTGGTACCGAAACAATGAACTTCTAATTTTATATATATTTAACTTAAAATTATATGTATTTTATTTTTAAAAAATTGCCCGCCTCAGTACTGCATCTGATGCAGTCGCATGTTTTTCCATACATCAGTAAGTCTGCAAGCTAACCCAGGCTAAAATGACCCAAAAATAAATGTCACTAGAGAGCTCCCCCTATCAATCAGCCCCAACACCACCCCAACTCCCCCTCAGGCCGCGGATAAATTGTCCGGTATCAAACCGGTCCATGGTACAAAAAAGGTCGGGGAACCCTGGTCTAAAACCTTGCTAATGGAAAATGATGAACAACATGACAGATAAACATCTAGAAACCCCGCCCCCATTTTTACAATCTTTGTCAGATTGGGTTTGATTCGATTTTCCAGCTCATGAAATGGAGCGGATATTCTAAACCACAGTGTATATGATGTGCAGAAGAAGCACCCATTAAAACACCCATCATTTTCTCCAAAGCACTGTCATGATGGATGATAGAGATGATAGAAACAATGCTATCCGAGCTAGCAGTATCCGTTAGATTAGCCAGATCAGTGCTCAGTACCCAGGATAGGTCAGTACTTTTTATCTAATCCTTTAATCCAGGAAGGCTGGTGCTAAAACATTTTGGGGGGCGCAAACAAACTTAAAATCAAACTGTTAGTAATGCAGGACTGTAAACAGCCATTTATCAGGGGATTATGTTATTGCTAAGATAAAATATTAAAAAATGTTACTGTTAAAGTCAACTGTTAAAGCATGCAATAAATGTACTATAAATCAGTGAATTTGAGTTCAATGTGGGTTTATTATCAGTAATGAAGGTAATCATTAAAAACACACACACACACACACACACACACTAGAAAGTTGCCTAATCACAGGTCAGTGGCACTATTTGGAAAGAAATTTTGCTGTCCTTTCTTTCTGGCTTGCAAATTTCTCAATGAGCTTCACGTTAAAGTCAGTCATCTCAGTGACCAGGCTCTTTTCCACTGACAGCATGGCCAATGCATTCGATAAGAAGTGCTGGAAAAGCACCGAGTGGAAGCTCCACCTCCATCACTTGACCGCTGCTGAATTTGCAGATTGGGCTGATCTGCTCCAAGCTCATCTATTCTTTAATTTTCTTCATTCGAACTAAATGATTTTATTTTGTTATTAAAATATATAATTATTGTTAACTTGTCAAAGTAACAGTCTTCTCTGGCTAATTTTAAGGAGGCAGTGCCCCAGCACCCCCTATTGACTGAAAGCTACTGAATTCAGGTGTTGATTTTTTAGAACAGCAGCTCTGACAGAAGTGCACCTCTAAATCCCAGGTTCATATAAATGTGCTGGGTGTCATTCATCTTGTCTATTTATGGAAGGAGTCTCCAGTGTCAGCACTTAGTAACAGTCCGAGGTAAAGCTGGAACTTTAGATGGGCTATTCTTCGGGACAGTCTTCGGGACAGACAGAGGACATTTTTTACTCTGTGGTTTTCAAATTCCACTACATGAATAATAAAACATCAACAAGGAGTAGTAACCAGTCCTGGTCTTTTCTCCGTATTTCTTCAGAAGACTGTATTATATTTCTGCAGATGTTGGTGGTTTTGTATGACAGGAGGCAGACTGGTGGGATGAAGATGATCCATTTGTATGGGAATCAGATTTAATTCTGATAAAAGAGGAGGAGATCGATATCTAGATATAGCACAAAGTGATTAGGAGATGGAGACTGAGGGATATTGTAGCTGTATGAAACCGATACTTGTGTGTGTGTGTGTGTGTGTGTGTGTGTTATAAACAGTCTGGTCCATAAATATTGATTGTTTAAGGGACCAAAAGTAATAGATCAAACTCACATAATCATTAACTATATTGTCATTTGGTTGCAAATTCTTTTGCAGTCAATAACCGCACAAAGTCTGGAATCATAGACTTCACCAGATGCTGGGTTTCTTCCCTTGTGATATCTCCCAGGTTTTTATTACATCTGGCTTCAGTTTCTGCATGTTATTGTGGTGTGAAACTGGATTCAGGTCAGGTGATGGATTGATTGGCCAGTGCAGAACATTCCATTTCTTTGCCATCCCACGTCACCCATCACAGATATCACTAGTCTTCCAGGCCTTTTGATGTTTCCAACCTTGGAAAATCATGTCTTCATGGAGCTCTTTTTGAGTTTAGGCCTGTTTGTTCCAGGTGAAGGGAAATCTTTGTGCCACAACATACAAAGTCATTCTATACATTTGTGTGCTTCCAATTTTGTGACACATGTTTGGGAAAGAAATTGAATAGATGGTGTGATTGCAAGGGTGCACATACTTTTGGCCAAATAGTTGATTTTGGTTGATTTTGGACCCCTGGAGCTGCTCAAGGGCCAGACTGTGGCAACTTGTTGGTCCTGGGGCTTGAACCACGATCAGAGAACACCATCCCCACCGTGAAGCATGCTGGTGGTAGCATCTTGCTATGGAGCTGGGCCATTTAAAGACATTATTCTGTGTGAATGACTATGATAACTACTACAGGCAGCATCTGATAGCATTATTTAGCAGATATATGGGTGGAAAATAAATCCTGTCTGAATAGCACTAAGATATTCCAAGGTGTGAAAATATTGTGGTAACTCAGCTGTATGTGGCGATGTGGTGTGAAAAATCTGTGCTTAGTAAACACCAGAACATTGTTACTCAGCCCCAGTCCTGATGTCCAGCACATTTGGTGTTTGACCTAGTTCAACGTAGCTTGTATTGTATTTATCTAGCTGTAGGAAATGTGCAGTTCCACAAAACTGACACAAGGACTGAGCATCACACCGAAGAATATTACAACTTCCTATGAAGTTAATGTGAAAGGTCTCACTTCTGATGGAGCTGGACATGAGATCAAAGTACCGCATTTCCTCAGCATTCCCATTCAATCATCTTCCACCAAGAGGCTGATTTTGCCTCCACCTGCCCCCTGCAAGATCAAACGCGATGGTGAGAGTGACCTCTGGATTTTTAAAACTAAACATGAAAGCAAATATTGCACCCATAGCAGTATCTCGTTGCTGGGGCTCAGGAGCTGCAGCGACGCTGGAGGATTTTTCTCGTCTCCAGTCCAAGAGGCACGGAGACAACCTGCTTAATGAGATCAAGGTCTTTACCGCCTCTCTTTTCATCCTCTTTATAACCGTCTTGTCTTTTACACACACCTCTCACCCGTTCCGAAAAAAACACATCAAAGAACTCCTCTGCTTTTGGAATATGGCATTTTTCACTGTTATGCGTTCCACATTAAAGATAACTATTAAAAAAGTATGAGCAGTCTGCCAGTGATTAATATGTTTCAGAAAGTTGCTAGTATGGGCACGTTTTTGTGGCAAACAAAGAATAACGCACTTCAGGGTGTGTTTTAATATGAAAAAAATCACCTTTGTGGTGGAAACAGTTTTATTCCTTTCCTAAATTCCCAAAGGAATTCTATTCCTCAACATTTTAGGAAATGAAACAATCTGCCAAACAATCCCTTCAGCATCATTACAGCATGTACAGTGTCCTGACTCACTATATCTACATTTCTTCTTGAAATATATACATTACTCACAAAAAATTAAGGATATTTGGCTTTTGGGTGAAATTTATGGAAAATGTAAAAAGTTCACACTACAGTGATATTATATCATGAAAGTAGGGCATTTAAGTAGAAGCATGTAATAGTGATTTCCTCATCTCAAACAATTTATTGAAACAAAAGCCAACAACAGTGGTGGGTATACCACAACAAAAAATGTCAATGTTTCAATAATTTGCCATATGCCCTTGACCATCAATTACAGCTTGACAACGGCGTCTCATGCTGTTCGAGTCAGCTTATTGTCTTCTGAGTCATGGCATTCCACTCTTCTTGTAGGGCGGCCCTCAGGTCATTGAGGTTCTGGGGTGCAGGATTACCAGCCTCTACACGGCGACTCAGCTGATCCCACAGGTTTTCTATGGGATTCAGGTCTGGAGAAAGTGCAGGCCACTCCATTTGAGGTACCCCAGCTTCCAGCAGCCGTTCCCTAATGATGTGACCTCGATGAGCTGGAGCATTGTCGTCCATGAAGATGAAATTAGGCCTGTGTTGTTCATGCAGGGGCACAATGACTGGATTAATGATGTTATTCAGGTAGTATTGGCTTGTCACTGTACCATTCACAAGATGTAGGGCAGTTCTGTATTGAGTAGACACACCTGCCCAGACTGTAACACCACCACAACAGTGGCTGATGCATAGTGCTCTCCTTGACGTCTCCAACATTGTTGGTGGCCATCAGTTCTGCTCAACGTGAATCGACTTTCATCAGAGAACAGCACTGAGGCCCACTGGTCCCTCGTCCAGCGTAAATGCTCTCTGGCCCATGCAAGATGCCTGGTGGTGTGGTCAGGTACCCTTGTAGGTCGTCTAGCACACAGACCACACTGATGTAAACGGTTTTGAATGGTCTGACATGACACTTGGGTGCCTCTCACCTCCCTTAAATGTGCCTGGAGTTGAGTGGCATTCATCATCCGGTTCCACAGGGCACTGTTCACAATGAAGCAGTCATCAACGTGGGATGTGGCCCTCGTTCTATGCCTTTCTGTGACTCTTCCAGTCTCTCTGTATCTCTGTTGCAACCTGCTGATGACACTCTGTGACACTCTAAGCTCAGTGGCCACTTCCCTCTGAGAACATCCTGTTTGAAGCCTCGCAATGGTGAGGTACTGTTGATCAATTGTTAGGTGTGGTCTCTGATGTCAAAATGTGAACAGCATGATGAAGAGGACTGTTTAAATACCAATTCTAATTGAACCAGAAAATTTATTGGTCGATTCATGGATCAAACTCCAGTTGTGAATTTTGCCGTTAAGCACCTTGTTAGAGAACAGCAAGTTCTGCAAAAAGTACTGAAACACTGAACAGTTGGACATGTGCATTCAAAAGTGTAGAGAAGGTCAAATTAAGTTCACCTGTAAAGGTTATAGTGCATTTTATTCCTGAAATTTCTCCTGAAACCCGAATAACCTTAACGTTTTGTCAGTAGTGTACAGTATATATATACATTATATATACATTATACATATATACATTTTACACCTAGGCCTTCACCATTATTATGACGCCACCATGGTTGTCGCTAGGCCATTTTCTACTCAGCCCTCCTAAAACTCTGCGATTCTCCATAAACTGTACACAAATTGGTGATCTCCTCAGTCCCAATTTCATATGAAAATGGCGGCAGACTTCGGCTTCTCCCCATCTTTCAGCGTGTTCTTCAATCCGCAGACCGCAGCGACTCAGAGGGAGGATCAGAGGACAAGTGTGTGTGTGTGTGTGTGTGATCAGGAAGACTCGTATTTGGCTTGTACAGTACTCAAATGTTATACACACCTATGCAATTCAGTGGAATGCTGCAATAAATTAACCATCCTACCCTGTTAGTCAAACCTTTATTTTATTTTATTTATTTATTTTTTTATTTATTTTTTACTATTATACACTCATTGGGGGCCGAGCCCCCCTTAAATGAAAATCCTAGAATCGCCCCTGGACGCCACGGCAATAGATACTAATCAAACTTTAAATAACAAAATAAAAAAAGAAATTAGTCTAAAGTATTTCACACCTCGCAAGGAATAATCAATTAATCAATTTTATTACAGTTACTTTTCTCAAAAAAGACATTCTTGATGCCGTATGCAGCAAACTGCAATCTCCGGAGGACACAGTGAATATAGAAACAATCTACATGTGCGGGTCGCTGCCTCTGACTACTCCAATTATCCGATTAAAGGACGGAAAATTGCTGACGTAATCGTATGCCTGCTAGATGTCCCCAATGATGCCAACTCGAAATCTGATTGGTTAATGGAACAGTTTCATTGCCACTTATTTTAAGCTACGGGCGCCTGCACTATTGATTCTGAAGGCCTGGCGACACATGATGTCAGCCACTAGCTGAAATATGATTGGATAAATACTCTTATCATAAATATACACTACTGGAAGCAGCGCAACCAAGAGAAAATCTATGAAATGTAGAGAATAGACTATTGGGAATAATTTAATACACATTCATTGAAAATATATAAAATCTTTTAAAATGCAAGTCAGTGATTCAGATCACTGCTGTTTAGGCCAGCAGAGAAGGTCTTGCTGGCCCTGACAGTCCACCACTGATATATATATATATTTTATTTATTTATTTATTTTCATTACTGCATTTTTGCATTAATGTATAAATCCATTGAAAATCTCATACTTTTCCATTGGAGTTATCCATTAAAAGTTATAAAACATATTTTTTCCAGCACAGAATTTTATAATATTTAGAATATTCCACAAGTCGCATGTTCGAACAGGAAGTCGCATCATCCAAATTTCCTGAAGATCATGGGCAGAAGAAAAGCTTTCTTATTCTTTTTTTAAAACATATTTTTTATTTTTAATGATATTGTGATATTGATTCTTTTTTAAGAACTGTTTTAAAATACACGGTTACACAAGAACCATTATTCATTTAAAAAAAAAAATATTTTGAAGTAAATCATTAGAATGGCCTTAATGTATTCATCATATGTTAATGTATCTGTAATGTACTAAAAAAAAAAAATTAAACCATATTGAATTTTATACTGTTTTTTCATTTAAGAAATAGTATATATTTTTTTTAAAAATCAAAAAAGAAAAAAAGTACATTTGTAAAACCAAAGAAGAGAGAGAAACAATTTTTTTCTCTATAAAAAAAATAAAATAATAATAATAATAATAATAATATTAATAAAAACTCAAACCTGTGACTTATTTAAGAGAAAAGAAAAATAGAAAGGGAGAATTAGACTTAAATACATATTGTCTTAGAATTACTAAATCATTCAGTAAAACTGAATACTCTATTATGTTTTTTAAACTAGTTTTTAGAAGAAGAAGAAGAAGAAGAAGAAGAAGAAGAAGAAGAAGAAGGACAGAGGGCAAGAAGCCTTTATTATCACCACATATACAGTACAGCACAGTGGAGTTCTTTTCTTCATATATCCCAGCTGAGGAAGTTGGGGTCAGAGAACAGGGGCAGCTAATGCACCCCTGGAGCAGGGAGGGTTAAGGGCCTTGCTCAATTGCCCAGCAGTGTCTGCTTAGTGGTGCTGGTGCTTGATCCTCCGATCAACAACCCAGAGCCTTAACCATCATGAGGAAACATTCTGCGTGGGACATGGGGAAATGTCCATAAAACCTTTACACCAGGGGTGTCCAATCTTATCCAGAAAGGGCCGGTGTGGGCGCAGGTTTTCATTCCAACCAAGCAGAAGCCACACCTGAGTCTACTGAAAGCCAAGATCAGATTGATTAGCCAGTTGGAATCAGGTGTAGCTTCTGCTTGGTTGGAATAAAAACCTGCACCCACACCGGCCCTTTCTGGATAAGATTGGACACCCCTGCTTTACACAAACATAATCTAATCTATTGACAGGAAATCAGTATCCTTGCACGAGTCCTTCCATGCGTACTTTTCCTGTCCCTCGGCCATGATGGACGGACAGATGGAAATCACCTCGACAGTCTGGATCCCTGTTCAACATCTCTGCACATCCACCTCGTCTTTTATTCTGTGCACGTCCTCTTATTTCTCCCCCTCGCTCTTGTTCCTGCATCAGTCAGTCTGCATTAGAGCCTGCGAAAAGAAACTCCAGCATCAATAAATGAAAAGGATGGTGCATCTGTTTCTCCGTGGTGCTTTCTAATGCACTTAAAGAACCTTACATTTACTTGGACTTCAGAACAGAATGGCGGTCAGCTCCATATAGATCCATAAAGCATTGATCTGAAATGCAAGATATCACCTAAACACATCTCAAGCTCGCACTTTAAAGTGTGTTGAAATTAAAAATATTTGTTACAAGAGTGACTCAGGAGAGCTCGGGAAGATGTAATTGCTAGTGGTTTTGTATCAATCCAAACAGCATTAATTCATGGCAGTCTTTGGGTCAAACACAGGATAAGCATAATAGAACAGGGTCAATGCAGAGAGGAACCGAACTAAACAGAACACCATCCCAAAGCCTCCATTCTTCTGCTTTATTTTCTTCTAATGCCAAGATTGCAAAGTGAACTGGACTCCTCAATCTGAGACAATAGCTGTGTCCCAAATGACATGCTACACATGCGCTACGTACTCTAACATCTAGTGTATGAATTTTAGAAGGGTCGTATCATCTCAAGCAGGTCACAGGAAGCCATTTCCCATAGGTACCTGACATGCACTCCTTCTTCTTCTTCTTCTTCTTTGAATTTTCTCACACTGTTTATGATGCACAGTGGAGTAGAATAGTGCATAAGTATGCGATTTGGGACACACCTTATGTCTTCTGGAAGGACACAGCTCAAGGATAACTGGATCAGTATCCATGGCAATGAGGTGTTCAGGTTGAAGTAACAGACAGCATGACATGACTTAGAGAATCTATGGATTATTATTAGGATTGTGAGTAATTTGAGTACCTTGAGTCACATGGAGATCTGTGAGTGCACAGCGTGAGACCAGGAGCAACAAGAAACGGTTCCTATTTAGAAGCCTGTGATGTGAAGTGCTAAGAGACGGAGGACTGACAGTACAGGCTTTGACAAAATTCCTGATATCATGTGATACCACCACTAATCTTCTTGTGGAGTAGATGCTGGGATGCACAGGGCTGCCCTAGGATCCAGTGGTACCCATTGGATTACACTTGCCTTGCATCTTCTGAGGTACATACATTGTTTCCGGGGTGCTTTTGGATCTTTACGTTGTGTCCTACACATCTCCTCAACAATCCGCTAGTTGATTGAAGCAGCAGGATCGTTTCTGTGGGGTTCTTTACCTGTGCACCTTCATAGACATGAGGCTAGTCATCTGCTTTGTTGCTCTTGTATCAGGGTGAAGCTGAAGCATGTGAAGAAGATGACCAAATGGACTTAACTTTTTTCCTGGGATCTGTGAGAATGAGTTGCTGTCTGTCAAAGCAGCAGTGCCCATTTTGCCACATCGTAATTCTGGAGTAGCTTTGTGTGAAGAAAGTGCAGAGGGCAGTTTGGCGAGACTGGCAGAAACCATGTACAAGATGAACCTGTACTAATAGAATGGGTGTGACTTTGATCCAAGGAGAAAACTTTCTCATGGCCAATAATTACAGATCAGGTCCATGCTTTTTGGGCTTTGCAGGATTAAACATGGTAGCCTTCCATCTTTTTGGTTAAGAGGACAAGAAAATAACATTTGCCAAAGGAGATAAGGTGTGAGTACCAAGCATTACAGCCACACTACTAATATAAACCTCTTTCTCCTCTCACTTTCCTAGCTGACCCACCTCAGAATCCCATATTCCTCCTTGCACTCAGCAGTGTAATGCACTCTTTCCACTACCTCTCTTCTTCTCCATGACTGTGTCAATAAATATACCCTTTGGGGCTGAAACCTGCCTGTTTGCATGAGTGTCTGCGTTCACGCTGTGTCCCCCAACATCACCCTTCTTCCTGTGTTCAGGCTTAATGCTGGTAATGAGTATCAAACTGATGAGGGTGATGATGACGATCAGGGATACAGAGTTGACAGAAACAGTGCTGAAGTAGACGATGAAGATTTTATTTCATGCTAATCATTGTGAACACTCTTGCCTTGTCTTTCCTACCTCATCAATAAAACTGAACTAAATTTGAACTGAAATAAAAGTCACACAGATATCACAGGGAACAAAAAAGAGCACACCATTAAACAGAGATTCCTGTCGTTTATTAAGCAGTTTCAGATTGAGGAAGAGGAGTTTAGAGGTAAAGCTGTAACTTTAAAGACTTTGGGAGTTTATGTTTTACGTTTTCTCAGATATGTGGAGTTGCTTTATTTTATGAAATCATTTATTTCATGAAAGACTTGGAATAGACTTAGTGCACAGACATATTTATGTATTCATCATTTGCCATTATTAACTTCCAGTTATTTTAGGAAACCTAGGACATCAATGCAGGCTTATTTTTAAAGATGAGATGTATTGTATCGAGACAAGACCGTATCGTATTGAGTCATTCATGGATTTTGTGTATATTAAAAATGTCAGCACATCATTGTTTCCTTTTCTTTAAATTCAGATTTGTGTATTTTCACTTGCGGGTCATTTGTTCATCCATAATTCTGATTCGACCACGAATTATTTCCAGAAGCTGAGTAAACCAGGAGACCTTCACTGCCACCTACAGGATCTTTTCACTTCATGCACACAGGTCATCCATCCTAGAATGACTGAGATAGGAATCAATATAACAGTCACTTATAACAATGGGAAACATGAACTGAACACATTTTACGTGACTCCCAGGTCAGATCATGAGACCAAGTTTGACTTTTTTTTTTCTCCATGTAGCTGGATTTAAATGTATTTAAAAAAAAAAAAAAACGCACCCAGACCGAAAAAGGGGAGAAGAAAGTATGGAAAAGAGCAATTTGCAATTAGTGTCTGCTTCCTACTTCACCCAGTCAAATTGAAGAGCCATCAAAGACACAGTGTCACATTTTCTAAAAAGGAAACAAATCCACCAAGCCAGAACACAATAGTAATCTGTTCCAATTAGTCAAAGGCATCATTGGTTGATTTGTACATAAAGGAATGTTGAACGGATATAATGCAGAGAAGATGATTTCTTGTAAATGAGATTTACGGTGTGAGAATGAGAATGTGCGGAATCAGAACTGGTCAATGTGTGTGGGAGGATAAGTGAAGCATTATTAACTATGCAAGACTTTTACGTTGTAATAAAAGTGCTCTTCCTCTTGTACTGCTACTGAAAAGTGAGAAAAACAATTATAACAAAATAAGATCTATAATTCTATTATTAAATACATATTAACTAAATATTAATAACTAATAGTTGTAGATTCTCCCGGAGCAGAGAGGATTAAGGGCCTTGCTCAAGGGCCCAACAGTGGCAACTTGGCGGTGCAGAGCCTTAACCACTTGAGCCACCACCACCTTTCCCTTTCTATAGTCAGTAACGAGATCTATTGCTGGTTTCATGTGATAGTTTCTTCAGATATTAAAAAAAAAAATTAATTCTAGTTCCACAACTTAATCATGTGTTATAACATGTGAGCACAGTGAGGTCCAAAAGAATTGTGTGTAGAAAACACAACGCAAACTTGATAACACATGCAAAGGACATGCAGGAGGATTTGCTAATATGGGCTGTAGAGGAGTACGTCTTACAAATGAGCAAAATGAGATTAGGATTCTGTTTTGTATGTTTGTCTTGGCGGTTTTTTACCAAAAAGTACAAAATGCAGTCTCAAAATAATCCCATAATAATATAAAATAATCATTCTCAGTCCTTAGCTCTGTGTTGATTCATGTAGCACTATGGTCCTAGCGAAAGGTTGTTTCATTTCACTATACTGCGTCAGTTATTGCTGAAATGATAATAAAAGCTTCTTGTCTTCAAAAGATGGCTTAATGTTACTGCCGCAAATTTGCATCCAGTATTTTTTTGTGTTGATTTTGTATTGAATTTCAGCTTGTTTTCTTAATCCGTTAAAAGAAACATTCAACAGTTTTAGAAGGAGAAGTCATCTTTCTATTGCCACACGTTACAGCACAGAAGAAGTATTTCCTTTGCATAACCCAGTATTGGTAGTTGGGGGTCAGAGCACAGGGGCAGCTCCAGGATGAGAAGCCTAATCAGTGGCAGCTTGACGGTGCTGGTGCTTGAACCCAAACCTTTGATCTACAACCTAGAGCCTTAACCACTTGAGCCTATAGCTAAAGAAGCAAGACAGAAAATTCCTTTAACAAAGAAATATCTTAAAATCTCATTGCTTTAAATTGATGTAATGAGAGTCCACGGTTACTCTGATTGAACTGATCGATGTTGGGGGGGCGTGGCTTTGTGTACATGAGTGGGAATGGGAGGTGGATGACAAACAATTTGAGAAAACGTGATCAAATCATTTAGACTCTCAGATTACACACAAAAGCAACCTCAAGTGACTCGACATGTTTCTCTGAATGATGTCAGCAATCACTTTCATCCATTTTTTTGTTGTTGTTTTTTTTGCTTGGTGGAGCAGGGAAATAAGGACCAGTTTGCATAGCTTATTACACCCGAGCAAACAAAAGGTCGCTTTGTCAGAAAGCTCTTGGATGGATACATGAAGGTACAAGACTGACCTTCCTTTACAGCTCAGGTATATATAGCAGTGCTACTTGTTTCTTTTTCTAAATATTTATGTTTTTTCATGTTAATTTGACCAATTCTTGTAGTCATATCTAGAATATTGTTGTGGTGTGAAGTCAGTCTTTTATTTCAGGACCGCTGACGGAGGCTCATCACAGTTCTTGTTGCTTACTGATCGTCAGGGATGGAGAAGCATCTGTTCATGATCCTGTTTTTAACCGGTGAGAGATAACATTCCTCTGTGTGAATTTACTTGTGTTCAAACCTTAGACTGATAATGTTGATTGTTTTAATTTTTTTTTTAAGTTGAATATTCATCAGCAAACATGACACGTACTTTAAAAATGCCCTCGATGACCCCGATAACTGTGAACAATTTCCAAATATAAAACTGAAGTACAGCTGTAACAAGCTCAGCGCTGTAAATTCATGCAGCCAATCAGTTCAATTACTTCAAGTACTTAAATGTACTGTAGTGTAACATACACGTCCAACCTGCAACCCAGAGGCCTAGGGTTCGGGCAGGAAAACGTAATCCTGCTTGCAGTCTTGTTACTGTATAAACCGTTATGTTCCACAGGTGTCCTCTCAGCCCCACGCAGGTACTATCTGATTCAGCAGGCGATGACATGGAATAGTGCTCAGACTTACTGCCGAGCCAATCATGATGACCTGGCTATCATCGACAATGCTGACAACTTGATCCGATTTCAGAGTGAAGTACAGAGGCAACAATTCAGCTCCAAGGCTTGGGTTGGAATGTACAATGACATAAACAGCTGGCGCTGGTCTCTTGATAATCACCCGATAGGTCCAGCATTGTGGGCTGCAATGTGGGCGCAGCCTAACAATGGGGCAGGAGATGAAATATGTGGTGGGGTAGATAGTTACGGTTGGCTGGATGCATCATGTAGCCTTTTGCTTCCTGTTGTATGTTTTGATGGTGAGTAACAACATTGTACTATTTGTGTGTATGTAACTAGCTGTTAAACAAGAACCTGGCCTACTCCTTCTTAGACTGCTCATTAAACTAAAGCGATGAATAAAAGAATACAAAATCGAAAGAAAACAAAGGATCCAGCTGAAAATAATGAGAGTTAAGCAGTGTGTAAAGAAAAGTGCAAAAATAGGAAAGTGAGAGGATATACAGATGTGTTACATGTAGTAACAATACAAAGTGCAGTGTGTGTGTGTGCGTGTGTGTGTGTGTGGCATTCTGCCTGAGTGCACAATGTCAAGATCTTTATGGAGTCCAAAAGGATCTGAATGTATGGAGGAGTCTGGTAGCCTAAGAGAAAAACTCTTCCTAAGCTTTTCGGTTTTAGCCATCGTTCTGCTCTTTATGGCTCTTTGATGATTTTAGCAGCTCTCGTAACCGTATCGTTTGGCATAGATGTCACGCTGACAGGGAAGAGCAGACCTGGAGATTTACTGCTGATTTTACACAGATTCACTGAGGACCATATGAAGAATTTATCTTGGCCATAACGAGTGCATGTGTTTATCCTGCAACCTGTTTAGCTTTCTACTTTGCTCTATTGCACTGAAATATTCCTGGCAGAATTTGTTCTATTGTATATTTGCTCACAGCCAGGTACACCGGCACTGACTGCTACATTTACATCGCGACTAAGATGACATGGCCCGGGGCTCAGAGTTACTGCAGACAGTATCACACAGACCTGGCCTCTACCAGAAACCAAACTGAACTATCCAATGTACAGTCAAAGATTCCTACGTTCTCTTGGATTGGTCTGTTCAGAGACTTCTGGAAGTGGGCAGATGGGACCAACTTCTCCACCATTGCATGGATGCCTAAGAAACCTGATAATGCCCTGGGACATCAGGACTGTGGATATATATTTAATAATCAAGCTTGTGATGCTCAGTGTACCAATTCATTGCCTTTCTTCTGTTATTCATGTAAGTTAATTCTGTATCCAGGCTCAGATTTAAACTGCTTATAATGGAGTTTAGAAGGCTAATTGTGTGTTTGTGTGTGTGTGTGTGTGTGTGTGTGTTTGTGTGTGTGTGCATACATCCATATGTCTTTCTGCATCCAGTCATTACAGACAAAAAACAAAATCTAAAACTGAAGGTCATGTCCAGTCAGGATGTAAATGATCCTGCAGCACAGGCGAGCATTTTGGATAAGGTTAGTGTCATCGTTTCATTCATACTCCATCATGTCACGATTCAAGACTCAAGAGTTTATTGTCATATGTACAGAAAACAGTGTGTTACACCTTGCAATGAAATTCTTACTCTGTGAATCCTCCAGCAGCCTTAAAGGGATAAATTAAGGGCATAAGAAAGAATAGAATACACAAGGCGTAACTTTAAAAATTACTATTAGTGCAAAATGCAAGAGATAAAAAAGTATTGTAAGTGAAACCTAGAAGACATGCATGTGCAAAGTCCTGTAGAAGCAGATGGGTCTGTGTTGTTTATTTGCATTGAGAAGAATGTATGTGTGTGTGCAATTAACGCTGAGGTAGACTGAAGTCTCTGATGTTAACTGATTTGCACTGAGGTGTGTGTGGGTGTGTGTGGGTGTGTGTGGGTGTATGAAGGATTAGGTAGTAGTAGTCTCTGATGTTTATTTGCATTATGGTGTGTGTGTGTGGGGGGGGGGGTGTATGAAGCATTAGGTAGTAGTGTTTAATCTGTTTCTGTGGTGAAATTTTCATATACACACATTTCCTTGTAAAGAGTCTTCATCAGAACTGAACCAGAATCTGACTGCTCTTGTTATGTTCTTTAGATAAAACAGAAGCTGAAGGATCATGGGATGACAGATAACATCAGAGTTTGGTGGAGACAACAGGCAGATGGTCTGGTGTTTCACAAGGAGAAATAAGACAATGGATTAGAGCGATGTCTCGACGGCTTGACCTTTGTTATATCTACACTTGTTTCCTTCACCCATAATCCTCTGAAAATATGCTATATGCTGAAACAATACTGTTAGCCTTCATGAGCTTCTTTACTCAGTGCCCACCAAAAAAAATGCATGTGTAAAAAGTCAGATCTATGAATATTGATTGATTTACCACATGGTAAATCATTTACCACAAAGCTTTAGCGGTCTTTTGCATTAGTGCTTATGTGCTGTGTGTTGTGTGTAAGAGTATAGTGCAGGTCACGTGACTTTGTGATTACTTTCTGGGTTTTTTCCCCTGAACTCCAAAACTGTCTCAGTGTAAGAACTGGAGTGTGTTTGGGTGGCTTACAGTGGGACCAAGGACTTTTATTAACTATAATAAATGAAATAAATGCACTCTAACTATTTTACTGCTACTGAAAAGCTGTTAAATGTTATATGAATAAATGTGATGATCTAGAAATATAAACATTTCACTGTGTGTTTGGGTGATATCACTGGGTGATATCAAAACAAACATTTTAATTATTATTATTATTATTATTATTATTATTATTATTATTATTATTATTATTATTATTATTGATGTTATTATTATTATTATTATTATTATTATTATTATTATTATTATTACAATGTTTCCAATAGACTAATATAATTTAAAAATAATTATTTTCTAATAATTAATTAAAAAAATAATTATTAGAGATAGTCAGAAATAATAGAAGTAATAGATATATTTTTTTTAAAGTTTAAAGAATTCAGAAATTAAAGTTGTATGTAGAAAAAAAACAGGAATAAATGACTGAGCAATATTTTAATTTTTATTATTATTATTATTATTATTATTATTATTATTATTATTATTAGGAGGAGGAGGAGGAGATAACATTTCATTACAGACATCCTCCAAGAAAGTATTCCTTTACGGTGTGAACAATTTCAACTCTTTATTTATTTATGTAAAAAAAATGAAGCATCTTGCTTTAAGCATCACGGGTTGTACGTGAGACTCGAGTCTTCAGGACAAAGGAGTTGAACTCTTTCCAGGTCGCTTAGTTACATGATAAACTGTGGAGGTTTTCTGTTTATTTCTTTTTTAAGAAACAAGATAAGAAAATTGAAACTGAAGCTGATGAGTGAACAACTGCAGAGGCTCTAAATCGCTCAAACAGGATCTAACAAATGTGTTTTGTAATGTCTTGGTGGAAGGTGCTCCTCAGGTTCTTAAGAATATTCAAATCAGGCCTTTTTAAAAGCTCACTTAAAGATGCAAGTATGCTATTATGTTCCTGGCATGCAAAATTCGTCTCTCTTCTGTCCAGTTGCGTTTGCCTTTTAAATGCCTAACCAAAACAAATAGCTCAGAGGTAAAGGATGCTGTTCGTTGTTGATCAAAGAGTTTGACCACTCTGTTTAAACACTCTTTAAAATCTGCCTCATTTTTATGAAGTCAAATCATCATTCAAAATCCCAGTAAATAAAAATTAAGTGCACTTTAAAATAGCTGGATTATTCTACTCTGTGAAAATGATGCTGTCACCTCTACTGGTCATTTTCATCTTCTCTTTAAAATTTAAAAAGTTATCTTGTCATTCGTGAGAGAAAAGGAAGATGATCCGGACGCCCTGATTGTTTTGTGATTGTTTTGTGATTTCAAGAAGTCAACATAATTCTTAAAACACCTTGAAAGTGTTTAAGGTGTGCCCTCGCAATTTATCGTATCAGTTTGAATGTGTCTTTATTATGAACTGCTTGACTGACATTTTATTTATTATTATTATTATTATTATTATTATTATTATTATTATTATTATTATTATTATTATTATTATTATTATTATTATGGGTAAAATGGGAGGGTTGTGTCAGGAAGGGCATCCGGGGCAAAAACCTGTGCCAAATTGAAACATGTGGACCAAATGATCCTCAGTGGTGACCCTGAACAGAGAGCAGCCGAAACAACAACATCAATGTTGAGCAGAAAAGTACACAAGTACATAGAAAACGAATCTGTTTTCAATCAATTTTTGGCAAATGATTAAAAGTTCCTCCCTGCAGACGGAGCACTTCTCGGTGCAGTACCTGTGTTTGACCTGCAGGTGGTAGGAGAGAAGCGCAGTGTTTCACACCGCCTGAAGAAGGAGGAGGAGAAGAAGAAGAAATCTCATCCCTGTGTGAATAATTCTCATTCTTCTGGATTATTTTAGCTTTAATCTTCTCCTTCTGTCTGATTTTATTTCATTTCTCTTTCATTCTGCGAGCTTAAGAGGAGAAAGTAAGTTCCTTGTGTGTTTTTACCCTTCAGTGTTTCTTTCTTTCTTCATCTTTAAGCCGGTGTTTTCTTCATGTCCTTTTAAACCCCAGCTGCTGAGTGGCTTTGGTTATAAACGCGTTATAACGCTTTAATGTGGCGCTTTAAACAGATTATAATATACATATTATTGTTCTTGTACACATGTAGGTGACATCATACACAGGGTTCTGTCCGTAGAATACAACAAAATATACATATTATTATTATTATTATTATTATTATTATTATTATTATTATTATTATTATTGCTGTTGTTGTTGTTATAATTATTTGTTATTATTCCTGTTTTTATTATTATTGTTTTGTTATTATTATTATTATTATTATTATTATTATTATTTGTAGTTATTGCTGTGTTTATTGTTATTGTTGTTGTTGCTGTTATTATTATTATGATTGCAATGTCCCCAATATAATATTAATTATTAGAGATAGGTAGAAATAATTGACGTGATATAAATATTAAAACATTTTAAAAGCATTCAGAAATTACAGTTGCACCTAGGAAAAAAACCTTGGAAAATTTAAACCTTGATGAAGGACACAATGGTTTGAGAAATATAAGAATAAAAAAATAATAAGTAAAGCAAATTTAGGACTGGAGTGACTGGAGACATGTGATGATGATGATGATGATGTGTGTGTGTGATAAAGGATGACCGAGGTGGAGTTATCATGCTTGGCGTGTGTGAAGATGTTCCTGCACGCGAGTGTGTATCCGCGCTGCAGCGTAAACGGACTGCTGTTAGCACCTGCAGCAGGAGGACTTGGTGAGGAAGGTGTGTGTGTGACCGACTGTGTCCCTCTACTGCACTCTCACCTTCCACTGGCCATGATCGCTCAGCTCGCTCTCACACAGGTACACACACACAGGTTGGGCGGGTGGGGGTGTGGGATAGGCAGGAAGAGAGGAAGGGATGGAGGGAGGGTCAGGGAGAGAGTGAGAGAGTGAGGGGGGGGTGGAGGGAGAGAGATAGGCAGGGAGAGAGAGAGAGTGAGGGAGAGGGAGAGAGGGGGGTAGGCAGTGAGGGAGGGAGAGAGAGAGGGTGAGAGAGAGAGAGGGAGAGAGAGAAAGTGAGAGAGAAAGAGGGAGAGAGGGGGGTAGGCAGGGAGGGTGGGAGAGAGAGAGAGAGATTGAGAGAGAGAGGATGAGGGAGGAAGGGAGCGACAGAGTACGGGGGAGGGGAGGAAGGCTGGGTGGGGAGGAGAGGGGAGGAAGGGAGAGGGGGGAGGAGGGGGGAGAGAGAGAGATTACTAAAAGACACTGTTTTATTGGAGTTCAGATGATGCTTATGACTTTTTTTTCCACAAGTGCCTGCTTTGAACAAGGCTAACAAGGCTTATGGTCTTCCTGTAATATTAAATCAGGAGTATAACACGACTGCCATTTCTCATGCAGGTGGATGTGTGGTGTTCTCAGACGCAGCAGAGGATTGTGGGATATTACCAGGCTAACGCTAATCTGTCTGACAGCAGGTGAAGCTCTGTTAGCCTGTCATTCATTACTGAGGCACTTAATATGCTACAGATGTAATGTAACGTGGATATATTTAAAACATTTGATATCACATTCAATCTTAACATGTTTACTTGTATTAGGATGTTTACTCATGCAAATGAGGGCTTGACTAATGACTAATAAATTATTATTAATTATTTTTTAAAAATCAAGGTGATACAACACAAGCACAGTTTAACATTAAATTCACCAATTGTTAATATTTCAGAGTTAGATATTTAGATTTTATGAATTAGTTTATAAAGGAAATTGTAATAAACTGTTCTGGGTACCAGCTATATAACATGATGCAATTGTGAAGTGGGCGTGGCTTAAAGCCATCTTTGAATTTACTTAATGTGGCACTTTGCCATTTTTATTACTGCTTTAAAAAATTATAGATGTGATTTATTCAAAATCTGAAAAGCAACTGACCAAAGTGTTACATCTTTTTGATAAGAAAGAATCTGATTAATGTTTAATAAACAATATTATTGGAGATTATGTATAACTTTTAACAAGTGTCTCATCTCATAATTATTTCATCGGATGTTTATTGGTGCTGATTGAGGATTTGTCGCCTCCTGGTGGCAGATATAGGAACTGACGTGAATAAGCTCAGTACTGAAACCCATTATATAAAATATTATTATTCAAACAAATGTGCACTTTATAATGTTTAGAATATAAAGTCGTATTTCTAAAACAATCAACAACAGCGCTTGTATAATCATTTTAACAGCAAATTACCTAGCGACATGTAAACCAGAGCAGAAATAAGCTCACTGGTGTGGAATATACATGGTATGAAGGTCATAAAAATGATCTGTGTCTGTCTCCCACCTTTCTGTTTACAGTCCAACTGCATGTGCTTTCAAAATGGCAGACAAAATCCTGGAGCAGAGCAGCAATGCAGTGTTACTGATGGTACACATACACACACAGACACACACACACTTCACTGATGATATGAGATGTCTGATATTGTTTATAAATGAACTCTCTGTCTGTTGTAGATTGACGGCAAGAAAATGTCCCCCGGATATCGTGTTCCTCCGATAGTGATGTACGAACATAAAGACTCACGGTGGATCTTAAAAGACAAACACACGTAAGTTACCGTTAATACATATACATCATTAAAGTCCCACACTAAGCCTCAAAGCACTGTCCTTATGAGAAACTTACCAGTCTAAAGACCACATCCTAATGCACCAGAGTCTAAGGATCGCATCGGAAAGCTTCACAATTTTAAGGGATAAGTGAAATTATCCAAATCTCAACACCCTCCTTAGCTTGATCTCAATAACAGGTCTTATCTGTTCCTGCCTGTGATGTAGACAAAGAACAAACAAAATTATTATTGCTCTTTAAACATGTATTTATGATCTCAAGCATACTATACACAGTCCGTCTCTTGACTGACCTGATCTCTATTGACCACCTCTGTATTCCATGATTTTCACCTACTTTCACATCTACCTACATGACCGGCATTATCATTTCTCTCTCATATGTCTATCAGGGAAACTGATCAATAAAAAATTCCACCAAGTGCTGTGTATGCTTGGGTACTTGTAGCTCTCGATACTGGTTTAAACATAATAAAACCAGTATGCTTAAACACCACTAGTGTATATAATAATAACTCTTATCTCTACTACTCACAGGAAATATTGCCATATGACCTGCCATATTCAGTCATGCCTCTATCCATAGAGCTGGAGTTTTAATGCTAGTGTTAGGATTTATTTCATACAAGATTCAGATCATCTCTCCTCATGCTTTCCTTATAGCAACAATAAGCGCCTGGGCCCCTTTTACCCTCTGTCACTGAGTTCCTTCTGCCGTCTGTTTGCGCCAAGACTTATGGGCCATGGTCATAAATTCTCCTGCAGTGTCTACATTTGCTGTCATTTTCCTCCAGCCAGTGTTTATACCCTGTGATAATCTATCGCCCTCACCGTTTCCTTTGGTAGTTTTTGTTAGTGTGGCTAGGCCAAGTTGTGCAATCATTTCCAAACTGTAAAAAAAAAAGATCTATAGGCATTCCTTTTCCTCTTCCTGTTATAAATCCATTTGCTGATCTAGTGTTAGTGCTTGATAAACAGAAAACTGTCAGTTATGATACCAGCATTCTTTAGTTTTTTACTGACTAAAAAATTTGTCTCTTAGATTAAGGCTTTTACGCTGGCTGCTTGTGCTAATGCTATCATTCTTCCTTCCCTCCAAGTATGCTTTCCTGGAGTTAAATGTATCCACTCATATTTAGCTGTATAAGCTTTATATAATATGTAAATGAGGTGTCAACCAAGCTCCATGCTCATGTACCTCTTACCATTTATTCCTCTTAAGGCCTAGCTCATGCACAAAGTCCTTTTTTTTTTACACATCTGATTGTTTAGAAATCTGCAGGCAAAGCAAACTGCAGCAACCCCAGACAATAACATAGAGAGCGCAAGAGATCACAGTCCACAAATCCCCAAAGTTGGGTTACAAATCTTCCTGAGACTAAGGGCCCTGTCCAAAACACCCCCCAAGTCTTAAGAGTCATGTCCCAAACAATTCTGAGTCTATTGCCCATGTCCCTAACACTCTTGAGTCTAAAGGCAAGGTCCCAAACACTCTTGAGTCTATGGGCCATGTCCCAAATACTCTTGAGTCTATTGCCCATATTCCAAACACTCCCGATTACAAGGGCCATGTCCCAAACACTCTTGAGTATATTGCCCATGTCCCAAACACTCTTGAGTATATTGCCCATGTCCTAAACACTCTTGAGTCTATTGCCCATGTCCCAAACACTCGAGTATATTGCCCATGTCCCAAACACTCTTGAGTCTAAGGGCAATGTCCCAAACACTCTTGAGTATATTGCCCATGTCCCAAACACTCTTGAGTATATTGCCCATGTCCCAAACACTCTTGAGTCTATTGCCCATGTCCCAAACACTCTTGAGTCTATTGCCCATGTCCCAAACACTCTTGAGTATATTGCCCATGTCCCAAACACTCTTGAGTATATTGCTCATGTCCCAAACACTCTTGAGTATATTGCCCATGTCCCAAACACTCTTGAGTATATTGCCCATGTCCCAAACACTCTTGAGTCTATTGCCCATGTCCCAAACACTCGAGTATATTGCCCATGTCCCAAACACTCTTGAGTCTAAGGGCAATGTCCCAAACACTCTTGAGTATATTGCCCATGTCCCAAACACTCTTGAGTATATTGCCCATGTCCCAAACACTCTTGAGTCTATTGCCCATGTCCCAAACACTCTTGAGTCTATTGCCCATGTCCCAAACACTCTTGAGTCTATTGCCCATGTCCCAAACACTCTTGAGTATATTGCCCATGTCCCAAACACTCGAGTATATTGCCCATGTCCCAAACACTCTTGAGTATATTGCTCATGTCCCAAACACTCTTGAGTATATTGCTCATGTCCCAAACACTCTTGAGTATATTGCTCATGTCCCAAACACTCTTGAGTCTATTGCCCATGTCCCAAACACTCTTGAGTATATTGCCCATGTCCCAAACACTCTTAAGTCGAAGAGCCATGTCCCAAACACTCTTGAGTATATTGCCCATGTCCCAAACACTCTTGAGTCTATTGCCCATGTCCCAAACACTCTTGAGTATATTGCCCATGTCCCAAACACTCTTGAGTATATTGCCCATGTCCCAAACACTCGAGTATATTGCCCATGTCCCAAACACTCTTGAGTCTAAGGGCAATGTCCCAAACACTCTTGAGTATATTGCCCATGTCCCAAACACTCTTGAGTATATTGCCCATGTCCCAAACACTCTTGAGTATATTGCCCATGTCCCAAACACTCTTGAGTATATTGCCCATGTCCCAAACACTCTTGAGTATATTGCCCATGTCCCAAACACTCTCAAGTATATTGCCCATGTCCCAAATAAAGTCTGAAGCCTGCTTTAGAAACACTTGTGAATTTAAAGAGCACCCAATAAACACAATCTCCAATCCTCTAATTCACAATAAATTCCAGCCTCTGCAACAGAGCCGATGTGCTAGTCGGAAGACTAGGAAGTCGTAACCTGTTGAACTCTTTGTCAGTCTCTTTTTGTTAATTTCTCTTATAGAATAATGCTCCGGCAGTGGGAGGAAACTCGAGCAGTCAC
The DNA here is from genome assembly GCF_019097595.1 of Hemibagrus wyckioides. Classification (NCBI taxonomy): domain Eukaryota; kingdom Metazoa; phylum Chordata; class Actinopteri; order Siluriformes; family Bagridae; genus Hemibagrus; species Hemibagrus wyckioides. Next base: position 20,995,072 of record NC_080722.1, on the reverse strand, counting down.
CTCTCAGTTACTGAACTCCAGAGATCACACGCTGCTGGTAGACTTCGATAGCCATTTGGACGACATCACAAAGGACTGGACCAATCAAAAACTCAATGCTAAGATCATGGAGCTCGTCTGTCCAGCTAACGGCAGCATGTGAACATCGGTGTTGTCTATGTGTCAGAGGATAAACTCACTGTCATGCCGATGTCGTAAAGCATGAGAGGGAAATGGACAGATTATTTGGAATATTAATTAAATCCATAAATGTAACTATTCAGTCTTCCTGCTATTTTTTTTATTAATAATAAGTAAGACTTATTCATTTTTGACCTCTTCTTATGTACACTGAAATATTATAATGACTAATTTTTAAGACTATTTTAAAATGTTTATATTTTAAATAATTTGCCTATATAATTACTTAATTACATCATTCTATATTTATTGATCTTTGCATGAGTTAGGGGTGGCAGTATTAAATGCCACAGCATCAGTATTAACTAATGAATTTGTGTTAAAAGCTTTTTTCTTGATTTTCGAATAAATTTTAAGAAATGAATATAAAATTTTCATTGCATTACTCAGATCCTGTTTCACAGATCCACTATAACTATTCATTGTTATTTAATTTTTTAATAATAATAATAATAGAAATTATTGTTTATTAATTAATTATAGTAAATATAAATATATATAATATTAATATAATTAATATATATATAATATTGTTATTATTTTGTGCCTTATTTACATCCTTGTACATGTGTTGTTTTTATATAAAACAAACAAATAAATAAATAGGCAAATTTCTTTGAGTAAAACAGTTTATGACATGCTTTTATAGGAAACTGATCAACTTTGGGGTGAGATCAGTAACTCTGCTTCATCACAACACGATCCTCATGGCCTTTTTTAATTTTAATGTCTCCTTTTCAAACATTACTCATGAAACACTTGCCCCCTAAAGAACATGAGCACATCTCTGTTTAAACAATAGTTTAATAGGTAACATTGCTAACAATGGTGTTTTCTAATCGTGTATTAGTGTTTTACAAGAAGAAGCACAAGACTGGGTTTTAGTTACTAGAAAAACAATGAAGAGAGTACATGATTACAGTTCTGCAGAACCTCAGGAGGAACCCTCAGGAGCGACGCTCTGTGTAGTGAGACTCCGAATCCCTCACAAACCTCCAGACAGACTGCAGGGGATCAGGAAGTCAATCAGAGCATGGTGAACGTCTGTTCAGGAAGCTCCACCAGATTGAGGGTGATTTCTCCTGACGGAGACTGCTGAGCTAAACTCTGCAGCAAGGAGATGGACTGTGTCAATGCGTGCATTCCCTTCTGTTTCTCAGCCCAGGGTAGACTGATCTGTGTGTGTGAGAGAGAGAGAGACAGAGAGAGAGATAGAGAGAGATGTATTGATACTGCGTCTCTTTCAAAATGAAATAAGATGAATAATACAGGAAGCGGCACTTCCTGAAAAGAAAAAAACATGATATGCATCATTGCTCTCAGCAAGTGACTCGTGTAAACCCTCGAAGACACAGCAGTTTCTCTGTTTACTCAAAATTTACTCAGATTTACCTTAATGATGATGAGTTTCTTAGAAATGTCGTCGCCTTCCAAAAGTTCCTCTCCGAAACAGAGAGTGATCTCAGTTTCAGGTTGTTTTCCTCCATTATGGAACTGCTCCAACTCTGAAAGTAAAAACCAGAAGAAAAACAGGATATTTAATGGCATGTGCTTTACTTATAAATTAGAAATAACGTTGGAGATAATTAATCGTGATTGGACAAGAAAGGCTTGACCAGTTTAACCAGTCAGAAACATGGTTCAAGGCTGAGAGAAAGCCTATAAAGCCTTTAAAGTGTGAAAGAGTCTATTCCACTTAATCTCAGTCAGACCTGTTGAGGTTTTAGTTGGTTGTAGGACCTCTGGTCTGGACATTTTGCAGAGCATAACCAATAATGCGACCATGACCATACTTGACTGTACCACCCTAACGCTAAAGATCTCGAGACTCCATCGCTGATTCCTCAAAGCCAGCTCCAACTGAGACACAATTTGAGACAAACCCTGATGATGAAGATCTTGATTAAGGACCCAATTGTGGCAGCTTATGCTGGGATGTGAACTCTCCCAGCCCTTACATGGACTCTTCACCCTTCTGCCACCTGGAAGAAGGAACTAGAACATCTGTGCTCCCACCACCACCTGATTCTACACCAGTTTCTTTCCTAAGGCTCTCAGATTACTCAACACCTTACTGCCTCCAGCGCTAACCTAGCCAAGTCAAAAGACCTTACCCAGAATGGTGCAACACCACTGTACTTTACAATGCTACCCCAACAATTACCAACAAGACCAATAGGACACCCACTTCCCTAAAGTGATGCTAACTCGACTTTCCCCCGATTATATTTACCTTGTTTGAAGAATTGTTTGTTAAAGATCAGGGTCGGTTTCACGCCTCTCTCCATCTTGCTTGCCGTGTCCGTGAGCGTGTGCGGTCCCTTCCAGAAAACCCGTCCCTGACAGAGACGTTTGGCGTAAACACCTCGGCTGGACGTGGTGAGAACAACGCCACCTTCCATGTACGGCATCAGGGTGGAAAGGGAGCTAATCTGATTGGGGGTGAAGTTGGAGGGAGGAGGAGGAAGAGGAACTCGAGGGAAACTCGCACTGTTTATAGAGGGCGGACCTGGGGATGGCGGGAAGAAAGCGATGCGAACATCATCGCTCATCACCTCTTTCTTCAGCACCTCCACTCCAAGGTAATAAGCCCTTATGGAGAATGAGGGGCATTCTACGACAAAGAGAAGAATCAGTGGTGAATCAGACAAGAAACTGCTGAACAGATATGAAGACTCTACTAATGAGCGTGACATCACTCACACAACATCACTACTAAATGATTAATTATTGTTTTACCTCTGACGGGTCCAGGAGGGATGGTTTCCACTGTGAGGTTTAACTGGATCTCATCAATGACTGGAGACGAGAAATAAATAATCATTAGCGAGAAAAAGAATCAGCGTTTTAGAGTCAGAATCATCTCTGAGTGAACTGAACTATTTTGCGAGTAATGACTCTCTCACCTTCGTCGTTCTTCGTCATATCAACATGCTCTGTTTGTTCATCTGGATGAAGAGTGATGTTAGTTCCTGTAGTGGCCTCAAGTTCCTGTAGGTCAGCAAACCACAAGAGGGGGAAAAAGTATATTTTTAATGCATCCAGAATTTAACAGCACTTCACTATAAACTCATTCGTCAGTGACTCTTCTTTATCTCTCACCCTGGTAATGCTCTGGACTGCGACAGCTGCCTCCTCCATTTTAATCCAGTTCTTCGGACTCTCTTTGCTTATCTCCGAGCTGCTCTTCCTCTTCCTGTGTTTGCTCCTCCGCAAGTCTTTCTCCTCTTCTTCTTTCTTCAGTTCAGTCAGTCCTGTGCAGGGAAAAATCTTCACTCAACTCATGTGTTGGGTTTCTGTCAAATACTTTCACAATCATCACATTTCACTGCGAACCACTTCAACAATATTCACCCACTAATATGAGTCATGAGAAAGAAAGAAAGAAAGAAAGAAAGACCTACAGACAGACAGACAGGCAGATGGATGGGCAGACAGACAGATGAACAGACAGATGGACAGACAGGCAGATGGATGGACAGACAGACAGACAGACAGATGAACAAACAGGGTGTCTCACCCTGCTCATCGAGCGGGACGAGGCGGTACACTTTGTAGGGCTCGGAGATGTCAAGCTGTGACCTCTCTGTGACCTCACAGAACTCAGGACTTTTATTCAGAGCACAGCGCAGCCTCGTCTTCCATGAGGCGGGACCGGCCGGTTCGCTATCAGACAACTTCCCCTTGAACTCTGCCCACGCCTACACACACACACACACACACACACACACGGTCACAGGCCATGTTGAGTTCCTGTGTCTTTTTGCCAGCACATAACGATACTTATGAAAGCAGAAGTGCAGGTCATAAAACTTTAAGAAATTTAAAAATAAACGGTTTTACCAGCACATGATGATGTTGCACATGGCATTAAACACCTTTTGGAAAAAATAGTTTCAGTTCTTTTGTCAAAGAAAACAGAACAGGGACCTTGAAGATAGCAGCGTCCTCGTCACAGCGGAAGTCGTGTTTCGCAGCATGTTTCCACGGGATACGAAACATAGTCTTCTCCTCATCATCCCATACAAGACCACGGTATTTCCCACTGCTCACCTGCACACACACACACACACACAATAAATATTAGTACCATTATGATAAGAACTTAATTTTTATGATAAGAAAGCAGTGTTTATGTTTATACACCTTGTTTCTCGTGTACACAGTGTGGTATTGAATGTGGGAAAAAGAAAAGGCTGAAAAGAAAGAAAGAAAGAAAGAAAGAAAGAAAGAAAGAAAGAAAGAAAGAAAGAAAGAAAGAAAGAAAGAAAGAAAGAAAGAAAGAAAGAAAGAAAGAAAGAAAGAAAGAAAGAAAGAAAGAAAGAAAGAAAGAAAGAAAGAATGCACTAACCTGCTCCACCATCCATGAGCGAAGCCGGCGTGTACAGCGGGTTTTACCCGGCGCCATCTGAAACAACAAAAGCAAACATTACTAACTCGGTGAAAAGTACACTTTCTGAGGGGTATGTGAGCGGTACTTGGTGTGCAGATCTGGACAGTAATAGTAATAAAAAAGTCAAAAAGTAATAGCACCCCTGTCCCACTGGGCCAGTGGTAGCTCAAGTGGTTAAGGTATATTAAGGTATATTAACACAGTAGTTGCAAGTTACATGCCACTTACTCTTCTTTTTCTCAGTACACTGTAGAATTCGGCGATGAATTACACTGGAAATGAAACAAACGGAGCAGTCTGTATCGCTTACAACTGTACCATGTTGCCTGGTTGCCTGTGAGAAAAAAAAAGCAGCAAGTTCAACAGAAAGCACAAAAATGAGGAAACTCATGGCAGCAACACTATATATATATATATATATATATATATATATATATATATATATATATATATATATATATATATATATATATATATATATATATATATATATACATATATATATATATATATATATATATATATATATATATATACACACAGATCTGGAAAAAAATAAGATCAGGGCCAGGGCTGTTTTGGCAGCAAAACAATATTAGGCATATTATATCAGGCATTATATTGTTATGCCTGGTCGGTGTAAGAAGACAAATTAGGCAAACTATATATATATATACACTACATTGCCAAAAGTATTCGCTCACCCATCCAAATAATCAGAATCAGGTGTTCCAATCACTTCCATGGCCACAGGTGTATAAATTCAAGCACCTAGGCATGCAGACTGTTTTTACAAACATTTGTGAAAGAATGGCTCTCAGGAGCTCAGTGAATTCCAGCGTGGAACTGTGATAGGATGCCACCTGTGCAACAAATCCAGTCGTGAAATTTCCTCGCTCCTAAATATTCCACAGTCAACTGTCAGCTGTATTATAAGAACGTGCAAGTGTGGAAGTGGGAACGACAGCAACTCAGCCACGAAGTGGTAGGCCACGTAAACTGACGGAGCAGGGTCAGCGGATGCTGAGGCACATAGTGCGAAGAGGTCACCAACTTTCTGCAGAGTCAATCGCTACAGACCTCCAAACTTCATGTGGCCTTCAGATTAGCTCAAGAACAGTGCACAGAGAGCTTCATGGAATGGGTTTCCATGGCCGAGCAGCTGCATCCAAGCCATACATCACCAAGTGCGATGCAAAGCGTCGGATGCAGTGGTGTAAAGCACGCCGCCACTGGACTCTAGAGCAGTGGAGACGCGTTCTCTGGAGTGACGAATCACGCTTCTCCATCTGGCAATCTGATGGACGAGTCTGGGTTTGGTGGTTGCCAGGAGAACGGTACTTGTCTGACTGCATTGTGCCAAGTGTAAAGTTTGGTGGAGGGGGGATTATGGTGTGGGGTTGTTTTTCAGGAGCTGGGCTTGGCCCCTTAGTTCCAGTGAAAGGAACTCTGAATGCTTCAGCATACCAAGACATTTTGGACAATTCCATGCTCCCAACTTTGTGGGAACAGTTTGGAGCTGGCCCCTTCCTCTTCCAACATGACTGTTCACCAGTGCACAAAGCAAGGTCCATAAAGACATGGATGACAGAGTCTGGTGTGGATGAACTTGACTGGCCCGCACAGAGTCCTGACCTCAACCCGATAGAACACCTTTGGGATGAATTAGAGCGGAGACTGAGAGCCAGGCCTTCTCGTCCAACATCAGTGTGTGACCTCACAAATGCGCTTCTGGAAGAATGGTCAAAAATTCCCATAAACACACTCCTAAACCTTGTGGACAGCCTTCCCAGAAGAGTTGAAGCTGTTATAGCTACAAAGGGTGGACCAACGTCATATTGAACCCTATGGATTAGGAATGGGATGTCACTTAAGTTCATATGCGAGTCAAGGCAGGTGAGCGAATACTTTTGGCAATATAGTGTATATATATATATATATAGGCATTTCTGGTCCCTATTGCTGGGGTTTTTCCAGCTTGCTTTTTGTCAAACAGGCTAATTCTAATTTGGAAGACAACATGGGTAAATTTCTCAGAGTCACTCTTCTTTCTCATAATTAATTTAAATTTATAGTTACTTAATGCATCTTAATGCACCCATGCAATCTTTTTTTAATGTGCTCCAAACACAGTGTGAACTTCCTCGAAACTCAGTATCAGACTTCTCAAGGTAGCGGCACTTCTAGCAGCGCTCTGGACGGCCTTGACCTCAGCTTCAACTCCAGCTGCAGTAAATCTGATGCAGCAGTTCAAGCTCCATTTCTTTCAGCAAAGGCTTGTCAGACAAAGGCTGCTGAATCTGTTACTACTACAACAAAGGCCACTTGTACAAAGTCAATAAACACACCAAAACATCACGTCCCTCTTGTCGGGTTAAACCCTACATTGTTAAACCAATAAACAGAGAGTCTGATACTACTCATGCTGTCTTCTCGTCTTTGCCACACGAACACAAATAGAATACAGGCTAGATCTCAAAACAACACTCCCACACTAGAAAACTGTACTGATGACATTGTTGACTAGTGTGAGCACCATTACAGTGTAGTTAATGTGAATAACGCCATAATGCAAAACATATAAGCTTTTTTCACTAATCTTTACAGATGATGGAGCTCATGATAGTAGCAGCAGAAAGCCAATTTGTCAGTCTGCCAATTTAAATCAGGAGGAACTTCACCATGCAGCAAGATAATGATCCAAAACAACAAAGAGGAACAAACTGGAAGGTTTTGGACCGAACATGCCAATCAGCACATCTGAACCCAGCTGAGCAGCAGTTCACCTCCTGAAGACTAAAACCAAAACTAAAAGTAACACAGAAGGAAAATGGGGCAGTTTGGTGATCGCCAGCTTGATGTGAGGGAAATTCAAGCAAACAATTTGATTAACAAATGTTATTTATTCTCAGACTACGTTTGCGCGCCATAAAACTGTTTTCTGCCACAAAGGTGCCATGTCCTAAGTAGATGAAAACATCTAGAAGTAAATATCAAGAAATCTAGCATCTCATGTTCATCTCAAAACCAACAAACTTCCTATACTTTCTGCAGGGGCGATATTTCAACCCTGTAACCCTTGTCTTTCATAGTTTGCTGTAATTAGTTCCCCCCGAGTAACCAGATTGGTCCTTTAACTGGTTCCTCATGTAATCCTCGCTGCATAGATGGCAGTTAGCGCTGCTAAAAAACATTAGATGCTTGAGCCAGAACAAAGAATTTGGAGGGGGAAATGACCACAAACACAAACACACACACCCACACACATATGCGGTTGAGCAACCAGTTACAAAAGTGCCATCTCTGATGCCCAGTTTGTTTTCAAGGCAGGGGGCAAAACATTCAACTGGAGCCACACTGAATGAGTAAAAGACAAATTATCTGATATTTTGGGTCATTTTTCTATTCCTAATAGAAGAAAGAGAAACATTACAGCACATTGAGAAAGAATCTCATCACCAGAATCTGTTTACTCTGAATATATTTTATTTCAAATCCTTAACTGTTAATTATAGAAATATATGAGCATTTGTTTTTTATTGACCGGAAATGGGACATAGGTTCAGGTTCATTTATTACTCATAAGGTATGAGGAAGGAGAAAGACTTTAACTCAGTCTATAGGTCGGTGTTACGCTCCAGACAACTATAACAGATCAAACCATATTATATTTCCTGACTTATAATGTTTTAATATGTGGCGCGTGCACACTGTCTTCATTCCCTTACATTGTTTTTTCCATTCCAGAAACGACACCAGCAAAACTTCAGTATCAGGATCAGTGTTCATGACACAATAACTGAGTAAATGCAATCGAATGACTCTTTTATAAAAGCATTAAAAGCTAAAGATTGATCAAATTTAAATCACTTATTTATAATCTGGCACGTGAACCGCAGTAGGAGATTCGTTTGTTAATTAAGTTTCGTTTACCTTCTGTCGATCGACTTGTCTTGTTCCGTGGTGAAAGGGTGTGTGTGTGTGTGTGTGTGGGTGGGTGATCGCTGCTGCTCCGGTCACATACACACACGGCTGTTCCCAGTTTCCGAGAAATCACGTGATCACTGCTATCTTGGCTTGAACCTTTTATCCTCGCCGCCAGAGGGCGACAAAAACAAAAATGAACGTCATGCGTTAAAGCTGGTGGTGTTTTATGTAAGCAAGTGTAATCGGTATGTAATTAATAACGAATTGTTTAGATATTGTAATAATAATGTAAGATATTGTTATAATCGATACGTATATTTATGTATATTTTATGCTTTTAAAATAAGGACATTAGGACGTAGATTTAAGATAAAGGTGCACCCACCAGGCATAACATTATGACCTGCCTAATATTGTGTTGGTTCCTCTTTTGCTGCCAAAACAGCCCTGACCCATCATGCACTGTGTATTCTGACATCTTTCTATCAGAACCAGCATTAACTTCATCAGCAATTTGAGCAACAGTAGCTCATCTGTTGAATCGGATCACACGGGCCAGTCCTTCGCTCCCCATGTGCATCAACAAGCCTTGGCCGCCCATGACCCTGTCACCGGGTTCATCACTCAGACCACTTTTAATAGATACTATATTTAATAGATACTGTCCAGCTGCAGTTTTGGAGATGCTCCGATTCAGTCGTCTAGCCATCACAATTTAGCCCTTGGTCAAACTCGCTCAAATCTTTACTCTTGCCCATTTTTCCTGCTTCTAACACATCAGCTTTGAGGACAAAATGTTCACTTTGCTGCCTAATATATCCCACCCACTAACAGCTGCCATGATGAGGAGATAATCAGTGTTATTCACCTCACCTGTGCTCATAATGTTATGGCTGATTGGTGTATATTTAAAAGATAAAGATAAAAGGATATTTAAAATGTTTATTTTTTTATTGAGTTTGGGACAGACAACTAAAACAACTAAGTTTGCATCAAAAATGAGAATCACTTTGCAAATTCATGACGAAATATTGCATGCTTATGGTGTTACAGGTCCTGGTTATGTGACTGATTACATTTTTGAACATTTTTCTCATATTGAATAGAAGAAAATGTGCATTTAACTATTAAAAACATGTCAGTCCTTGGGTTAAGGTTTCTTTGCTGACATGTTGTATTTCAGTGCTCCTAAATGAATTACAGAGTTTCCTCCCACTGTCCAAAAACCTGTAAGTAGATGGACTGGATATGCGAGGATGCTGTAAGTGTGTGTCTCTACAATGCATTGTGTTAGATTCTCACACCCTGTCCCCAGTGTTACACACAACAAAGCTCTTACTGAAGATTAATGGATAAAAATGTACTTTCAGTCTAAAACAACGAGTTATACAGTATTATGACTCGTTACAGATGAAGCAAATAACAGTGATTATTATACATCATGCAAGTAAAATGGTTAGACTTTCAATCACTTGATATCACAATATCATAGAAAATAAAGAAAAAGGAAAAAGTAGCTAGATCTTACTTTTCTTCTTTCTATAATCTTTGTTAGATGTGTGAAATATTCCAAATATTTACATTATGGGGTTAATGCGTTCAGGTTATGGAGTTGAATAAAACTGCTGTGTCTTTTTTTTGTAATTCTATGCTTATTTATTTTTGTCGTATCCGTATATGCCACACACACACACACACACACACACACACACGCACGCACGCGCACTCACACAAACTAGACCTCTGAAATAAACAGCCTCAGAGCAGTTACAGGTTTTTAAGATGGTTTTTGTTGCATTTAAGGTGGACTGGATTTATACCGAAAGCGTTCCAATTTTACGCTTTTAAAATGAAAACTAAATTAATTTCTAAATGATGTTTACGTTAACGTTAACAGAATGAGGACAATGAATGAATTATGGCAAACAACATATCGTTTTAAGCATATAAATAGAGATCATGTGCTTTAAAGTCCACCTTAAGAGCCACCAGGGCGGAGCAGAAAGAAAGTGAAAGTGCAAGAGGAAACGATCGGAAAAGTCCTCGAGCTCATCTCACTGCATTCATCTCACTCATCTAATCCGACTTGAACTCCTCAAAAATGTCCAAATTTAAGATCAGCCGCGACAACGAGCTCAAGGTAAGACACACACACACACACACACACACACACTCACATTTCCCTGCATCTTACTGACTTTAATTAGCACCGCAATTAAAAACAGCAGGGATCGGCACGGATATGTGGGCGGGTTTTCATAGCTTTATGGGGACCAGCCAATCATGGACAGGAATCGATAAAAGTTTTGACCTTGTGAGGACATTTTGTTTGGTCCCCACGAGGAAAGTGGCGTGTTAACACAAACTGGAACTTTTACTGGGACTGAGGTTAGAGTCAGGGTTATGTTCAGGACTCATTAGTGGCAGTGACTCTCAGGCCAATAAGAGGTCCTCATAGGGACAATAAGATACCTGTGGATTAAGATAAGATAAGATTGAGCATTATTAATCCAGAAGGAAATTATTTTGCCAGAGACTGTAATGTAGGTTCATCTCAAGAGAAGATTAATATTCAGGTTTTATACTGAAAATTCTGTTTTACACACACCCAATGAGAGAGAGAAAGAGAGAGAGAGAGAGAGATAGCAAGATTAACAAAATGTACTTTTAGTTTGCTTTCATTTGATTATGAACTCTTACAAGGATAGTGCTTTAATAAACTTATCCGCCAACATTCACTGAAACTAAATGAAACCTGGATTTACCCTACAGCTTTCATTTGTGTTTAAACTTAACACTTAAACCAAGTACAGCACCAAAAGTAACCTGAACTAAACCAGTGTTTAACCTAAAACTTAAACTACTTCTCTAGCTGAAACTACAACTAGACTAAACCTGGGTTTTTCCCTGAGTCTGAATCAGAGCTTTTCAGTTGAAATGAATCTACACTAAACTTGACTAAACTCCAAACCTAGACCCCAAACCCTAAAATAAACTAAATCAAACTCCAGCTTTCACTGAACCAAAAAATGAAACAAATCCTGAATTTAGATCTAAAACTTAAAATTCCTCTTAAATGAATAGAAAAAAAATGAATCCATAATTTAAGTATCCAAGCTATAAGGATGAATCCCTGGCTTAACTGTAAACCTAGAGGCTCCTTTACAATTACAGACAAAGTTAGTTTCTTAAAAAAACACTAAACACTTCACTGAAACTAAACCTGGGTTTAATTCTTAAAACCAGATTTAATTTAAAAGAGCAATGAATACTGAAATAAACTTTTCACCTTCAACCTAGATCACAGCAAAATTAAAACAAAAACCTAAACAAATATTACGCTTAGTCTTAAACCCAAACCTCTAAACCCATTTCACTAAAACTCTTAAACTTAATCTTTGACCTTTTTCCTACACTGATCTCCAGTTTTGCCTAAGATGCCGATTTGCAACCATAACCTTATAAAACTTATCTTTAAAATGTACAATTTTAATAACACACATTACACACACTGTCTTGCATGGTTCATGTGTGTTATATCAGCTGGTTTACTCGCCAAACCAAAACCATAACACTTCACTTTAAACCAGTCATTACTGATCAGCTGATCTATGAACTCTATGTTTAATTGTTGTTTCATTTTTCTCTGCAGGTTCAAAACTTCCGCCATTCGCTGTATCAGAAGGTAGAAGATCTTCAGGAGATTGACCTAAAATTGCATAAACATAAACTACACACATATATTTCTACAGATGTTCTTTATCAGTGTGTGTCTCTGTAGTTGTGTATTTTATATACATATCTATGTTTTCTTTCAGGCAGAAGATCTTTTCTCAAATCATATCCCAAAGAAGATTTCCCAGCTGGACAATCTGATTCAGGTAAACAATCGTGATGTCTTTTATTCCTCTGACAATACAGTCAAGCAATTTTCTACAACACCATATATCCATTTCTAAATACATACTCCGATCGGGGGTAATCATAACATTATGAGCAGTGACAGGTGACGTGAATAACACTGATGATCTCCTCATCATGGCACCTGTTAGTGGGTGGGATATATTAGGCAGCGAGTGAACATTTTGTCCTCAAAGTTGATGTTAGAAGCAGGAAAAATGGACAAGCGTAAGGATTTGAGCGAATTTGACAAGGGCCAAATTGTGATGGCTAGACGACTGGATCAGAGCATCTCCAAAACTGCAGCTCTTGTGGGGTGTTCCCGATCTGCAGTGGTCAGTATCTATCAAAATTGTTCTTTAAGTCCTGTAAGTTGTGTGGTAGGGCCCATGGAGGACTTACATGACTTAAAGGATCTGCTGCTAACATCTTGTCTATGCCTCGACAGGTCGGGGCTGTTTTGGTAGCAAAAAGGGGGACCATTGCAATGTTAGGCAGGTGGTCATAATATTATGAGTTCTGTTAGAGCAGCTATAAACACTCGTTCCCTCATCAGCCTCTGACTGTTACAGAGCTCTGACACTGGAGACTCCTCCTATAAATGTTAAATAAACGCATATATACATGTGTTTTTTAAAATCTGTGTGGATGGACCAGCTGTCGTATAAGATACATGTCCTAGTGAATGAGCTGTTGCTATAGAAACGGTAATGCAATAGAACGAGTGTATAAATATAAACCTGAGCTACTGTCAGAGCTGCTGACCAATCGGAGTCCAGAGCTCAACAGTGCTGTGAAATGTAAAGTAACAATATCACAGATCTGTAAAGTGATGAATAAACACACATCATGGTTGTGGTAGCAGTGTGAGTAGTAGGGTTCGATACCGTCCCAGCGTCCAGCACTCACATGGTTGTCTGTTTCAGGAGGAGGAACTGTGCGTCTCGGAACTCTCTTCCCTCCATGCAGCACTTGATATCCCCATCCCCGATCCTCCAAGCCCGGAAGAGGAGGTTAGCCTCGCTAATATGAGTAACTCGTGTCATTTTTGTTTTCATGTTATTTAAACTCTTTTTTATTCTCTCCTCCAAACAGGAAATGGAGACAGACAAAAATGAAGAAGATGAGAAGAAGAAGAAACGTAGGTCCCACATACAGTATCCGTAACTCGGTATAACGTTCTCCATGTTGTTGAGTTTAATTCATTTTCCTTTTAAAGGTCCTGTGTGTGGCTTCATCAAAGGAAATGAGAAGATCATGAAGCTGCTGGATGTGGTGAAGCCCGAGATCACGGGGCTTAAGGAGACATGCATCACTGTGAGTCAAGATGAATAATCAGTCGGATAACAGGGGTCAGACAGGGCTGAGAGCATTCCCACAGGAACAAGGCGTTAATATTAAAGCAGTATGTGTTTTAATATAATCCCATTCTTGATGCGAATTAAGGACGTTCCTCTTGTGTCTTTGTTGTTGCAGGTTTCCTGCTGGATTTCACTGCTGATTCCTAAGATTGAGGACGGAAACGACTTTGGAGTCGCGATTCAGGTCTGCTCACATGCTGCCGTTATAAACCCAACAGTAACTAATGAGGACATGAGTTCATGGGCCCTGTTCCTCGAACACAGATTATGATGACGATTTTGACATGACCCTGGATTGTTCAAAGCTGTTGTCCAAATATGTTCAACATGTTTTCCTCTAGTCCTTTTTTTAATACCTATAGTATATCTATACATCTATAGTGCCTGTACACCAAAGTGGGTGTGGCCTAAACAGAAAGGGTTTTTTTCCGTCAGCTCATCTTCATCACCCCAGTCTCCACTAGAGATGTGTGTGTGGGAAAGTTTTTTTTTACACCCACTGATGCCAGACTGAAACCCTGAGCAGGCAGATATTAAGGATGAATCAGTGAAAGCTGTAGATTTACTGCGCTGCACTCATCTTAGCGTGAGCTTCATATCTGCCTCCTGACTGACCCCCAACACCTCCCAGTCACGTGACTTTTCCAGTCCTGATGTACGCCTCTAGTCTCAACCAGCCGCCTCGTGAACCTTTGTGGAAAGCTTTCATGTTGAGAAATAACACATGATCTAATCTTCCTGAATGATGGATTTATTCTTAAAATCAACCCCGGTAACAGCAAAGATTTACCTAGTCTGTGGAATAGATTGTACTGCCAGTGCTCCAAAATGTAATTTTGGGACGTTACTGTACATTAGACAGTATGCCGCGTACATTATTAAATTATGAATAATTCATGTTTTTATTTTTCCAGGAGAAAATCCTGGAGCGAATTGCAGCTGTGAAAACCAAACTAGAAGGATTTCAGACCAACATTAACAAGTATGAATGAATTCACATGTCATGTTATAATATATCATTATATTTGATATATGTATATCATTATGTTTAGCTAAAATAAAACACTGTAGTGACTGTGATATGTGTGTGTGTGTGTAGATATTTCTCAGAGAGAGGCGACGCCGTGGCCAAAGCCTCCAAAGACATGCATGTGGTGAGAAAAGCAGCTCCGTGTCCTAACGTTAGCTGTGCTTCTTTACTTCTGCACCTTCATTAACCCATGCTGTGTGTGATTCCAGATGGACTACCGCTCACTCGTCCACGAGAAAGACGAAGCGGCGTACTGCGAGATCCGGGTCATCTTACTGGACATCCGTGGCTATTACGTCTGTATTCCGTGTGACCGTGTTAGCACTTTATCATGAGTGTTTCATTTCTTGATATATAACAGTCTAACACCCTGTACTGGTGTCTGCAGGCGGAGCTGTATGACATCATCAGCAAGAACCTGGAGAAGGTGGTGAACCCGAAAGGAGAAGAGAAGCCCTGCATGTACTGAGAGCGAGACGCATCGTCCTCACACCCCTTTCACTTCGTCTGTTGGAAATGCTGTTTCTGTCGAATAGTTCTGACCAAATCACGACTACACACTGTAACGACACTCATGTCAAAATAAATACAACCCTAGCGTTTGATATTAAGCCGGTGACTCCGCCTCTTTCTGTCAGCACAAAACCGGAGCCAAACATCCTCCTGAAAAAAAAATCACGGTGATGTGTTACATCATCAAATACGTGAGCCAATCAGGTTTCAGTATGCAAATATCTTTCTTTCTTTCTTGCCAAGCATAAAAGGTGTGATTTTAGAGGTTTATTTTCAGGTTTTTTTTATTATTTAGAAATCTTCATAGGTTTTGCGTGAAACATTTTTGTCATGAAACAGTAACAAACACCTTTTGAAGACCCCGAGAGCTTTGATTTGGTGCGTTTAGTTTCCTTCTGAACCAGGAAGTCAGTGACTGTGTTGAAGGGCAAGAAACCAGCTTAGCAAACCAGCAAAAGTTTAGCAAGAGAGGAGGCTTTGTGGATTTAAACTTTTAAGATAGTGACGAGACGCTGCTTCCAAACAAATAAGCTCCACCATGTGCTGGAGGACTAACCAGTTTTACTGCTAATGAGCTGTAGTGACCCCTGGGGACGAGGCATACACAAGTACAATAAGGAGATTTTTAAAAACCTGTAATAATTTTCCCATAAGTGAAAAGTGAAGAACATCTACATTAGACCAAGTGATGAGAACAAAAAGTCAGACTCCACAAAAGTCTTTGAGCTTTATTTAATAATAACCGAACAGAACCGTGTCCAGTGTGTAATGAGTAACTCAACTCTTCATTCTGATACACAATCAGACATCACACTAACTCAGACAGAGGACGGGTTTTATACATATATATATATATAAAAAAAATACATCACTCAAATATATGTGGAAAAAAATACAAATAAAAATGAACGATGATCTCTTGTGGATCTCTTCACACTTCTGGTCCTTCTCCTCCAGGGATCAGCTGTAAACACAGTGTTTTATCATCAGCACAACTGCATCACATAACATACACTAACATCACTCACCATTCATCACTGTTCTCAGGGGTAACCGCCAGCTCCATCCCAAATACTAGTGCACTTCCCTACTCAGTGTTCTTACTAGCACTAGGGCTTCGTCTCTAATTTATATGCTTACTGAACTGTCAGCCATTCATTTGGCTCTGTCCATATATCTAAAAATTTTCCCTAACTAGTGTACTTGCTCGTGCACTTCCGTACTCCGTGTTCTCACTAGAAAATCTACCATTTTAGGGCTCTGTCTCAAACACTAACATTCTTCTCTAATTCGTGTTCTTACTAAAGATTTCTGACAATTAATCTTTTCACTAGGATGTCAGCTCTGTCCCAACTTCTACCATTTTCCCACTAACTAGTGTTCTTGCTAGCACTCTCCCCTAATTAGTGTTCTTACCAAAACATACTTCTCTAATTACACCAATCAGGCATAACACTATGACCACCTCCCTAATATTGTGTTGGTCCCCCTTTTTCTGCCAAAACAGCCCTGACCAATCATACACTGTGTATTCTGACACATTTCTATCAGAACCAGCATTAACTTCTTCAGAAATTTGAGCAACAGTAGCTCATCTGTTGGATCGGATCACATGGTCCAGCCTTCGCGCCCCATGTCCATGACCTTGTCGCCGGTTCATCACTGCTCCTTCCTTGGACCACTTTTGATAGATACTGACCACTGCAGACTGGGAACACCCCACAAGAGCTGCAGTTTTGGAGATGCTCTGATCCAGTCGTCTAGCCATTACAATTTGGCCCTTGTCAAACCCGCTCAAATCATTACCATTTTTCCTGCTTCTAACACATCAACTTTGAGGACAAAATGTTCACTTGCTGCCTAATATATCCCACCCACTAACAGGTGCCATGATGAGGAGATCATCAGTGTTATTCACTTCACCACTCACTACTCATAATGTTCTGCCTGATCAGTGTAATCGTCAATAGTATGGTAGCTATTAAAGGGCTTCTCTCCATATCATTCATCTAACTAGAACCACAGACAATGCTAAGACCTTTTTAGGGCTCTGTCCCAAATGCTAGTGATTTTCCCTAATTAATATTCTTATTAAAACATCAGCAATTTTAAGGCACTCAGTGTTCTTCCTTAATTCATGGTTTGTTTGTTTTTTGGAACATCAGCCATTTTGTCTCAAATCTGGGCTTCGTCCTTAATTCATGTTCTTCCTAGAACATCAGTCCATCAGTTTTTGGGACTCACCATGGTGATGTTATTTCCATTGAGGAGAATCTGATCCAGTTTTGTTATCCGTCGTCCCTCAGGTGTGATCTCACTGTGCAACGACAAGCAGTGTGAGACAAAACTCCAAGATCTTACACAAAAAATAATCTAGTTATTTATAAAAAGATACGTACAACTCGGTGACATCCTCGAGCACCATGTCTGATTACAGCCTGGTCAAGGACACATCAAACAAACAAGCAGGAGAAAGAAAAACAAACAAAAAACAATCTGCAAATTCTGAAGGAGCAAACTCTTGCTAATTCAGGAGAAACGTTGAAAAGGATACTGACAAAATCATCGAACCCCAGCAAGGTTCCCACGATCTCTTTATCGTTTTTCATGACGATGTGGATCCGGGAGCCGATACATTTATCCACCAGCTCTGTAAAAACAAAACGAAGCAAAAATCAAAACACAGTAAACATTAACAATTCTCACCAAGCTAGATGTTTTACAATATCTGATTGGTCAAATGAATTTTTTTTATCAGTTTAATATATGTTCTGTTAGATATCGTACGTAAATATAAATATAGAATTGTAGTAAATATTTCCATTCGACCAATCAGATTCCATCATTTCAGCCAGGCATTTCACTTACAGCCAGTTTGTTTGCAAAACAAATTCACAATACTTATTACAGTCAATTATTTATTCCAATTGATTTTTAATGAGTTATTAAAAGAAAATAAGAGGAACAAAACCTGAAAAACTGATAATTTTCCATATCCAGATATTTTATTTCAGCTACCTGTAGTAAATCCTGAGGGTTTTTTCAACTACATTTAAGCTCCGTGAATTTTGCAACCCTAGAGGTAAAACTTTCTACTTATTTTATAAATACAGCCAAACCAACACGATAAGATGTAATTTAAGTCTATATAATTTAAGTCATAATTAGAGTTTAATGATCCTGGTGTGAATAAACATTAGTGAGTTACATAAACAAGCTTATTGGGAATAGCTAAACATGCGTTTCTCGGCTACATCCCAAACAACACACTGAAGCACTAAATAGCGCGCAGTATTACTGATGTACTTGTGTACTATGTAGGGATCACAGGTAGTGCACTAACACGCGATTTGGGACGCTACCGTTCGTTTGTCTTGTGTTAGCACAAAGCACGCTGGGTATAAAACAAAGCAACATGCGGGAAAAAATACACGTATAACACCATTACAGAGAGTCAAAGTGCTAGATAAAATAATAATATGAATAAAGTATATAACCGTGCTCTTACCGAGGGGTAACAAGTGTGACGGGTTTGAAGCCGGTGTTGCCGCCATTTTGCAAACAACTCGACCGGATGTGGAATTGACAGAGCCGAGGCGTACAGCGGAAGTAGAATTGAGAAATTGTGGACGCTTTCGATTTTTTATTTATTTATTTTTAAATTGGTATTCAACTATTTATACGCGCAATTAATTTTACTACATACTAAAATCCCTAATGTAGGAAATAAAAATAAATAAATGAATGAATAAATAAATGTCTTTCCAACAAACAGGGAGGGCTGATAAAAGGGATGGAAGGAGTCTCCAGTACCAGTGCTTTGTAACTCGCAGGGTTTTTCTTTCCCCCAACACAGAAAAGTCTTCATGGCAGCAATGTTTATACTTTCCGTACATAGTTTCTCGAGAACCTGCAGGGTTTTTTTTTAATTAACTCGAAAAGAGAGAAGAAAGAGATGCTGGAAGTGAGGGAGTGAATGTTTACAGCTGCTGACACACAGACATATGTCTAAACAGAAAGCAACTTCCTGATTTGTTTAAAATTGTGTCTCTATGTCAGACATTAGGAAATAAATGTATATGCACCAGAAAAAGGTGGCTTGTCCCCTCCAGGCTGTAAGGGTTTTCCTCCCTCAAGTGGAGGAGTTTAAGTATCTCGGGGTCTTGTGTACGACTGAGGAAAGGATGGAGCGTGAGATTGACAGATGGATCGGTGCAGCGGCAGCAGTAATGCGGTCTATGTATCGGTCTGTTGTGGTGAAGGAGCTGAGCCGAAACTCTCGATTTACCAGTCAATCTACGTTCCTACTCTTACCTATGGTCATGAGTTTTGGGTCATGACTGAAAGGACGAGATCCCGGATACAAGCGGCCGAAACGAGTTTCCTCTGTAGAGGAAACCTTCTTAGAGATGGGGTAAGGAGCTCTGTCACCTGGGAAGGAGCTCGTAGTAGAGCCGCTGCTCCTCCACATCAAAAGGGGCCAGTTGAGGTTGCTCGGGCATCTGTTTCGGATGCCTCCTGGACAACTCCCTGGGGAGGTGTTCCGGGCATGCCCCACCGGGAAGAGACCCCGGGGAAGACCCAGGACACGCTGGAGGGACTATGTCTCTCGGCTGACCTGGGAACACCTCGGAATCCCCCCAGAAGAGCTGGAGGAAGTGTCTAGGGAGAGGGAAGTCTGGGCATCCCTGCTTAGACTGCTGCCCCCACCACCCGGCTCCGGATAAGTGGAAGACGATGAATGAATGTATATGTAGCTAAAGGTTTTGTAGAAATGACTTGTTTTTTTCCCCTCTGTTAGTGAAAAAAACACCACTTTATTTTCACAGCACGTAGAAATATAGATTTAAAAAAAAAAGGAATCACAAAAACTAAAAGACGAGTGTTGGAGTCATAGAAACTATTCCTTTCCGATTTATTAAGATTAACAACCAAAAAGGTACCTCAGAGAAACATGTAAACCGTGCTGAAATGGAAAATAAAAATGAAGACACAGCAAAACCACTAAAACAACAAAAACGGAAATAAACCAGTGTTTAAAAACAAAATGCACAGCTTCAGTCACAGAACACACGGATGTAGAGCTTCAAAATCAAGAGAGAGATGAAGGATGAAACCGAGCGGTCCCGGGATCACGATTAGGGCGGAGCTCGGATTACGTCGGAGCAGCCAATCAGACGGCAGAACAGTTTATTTAGTCAGCTAGATGTCTGAAGGGCTCCTGGAACTGGTTAGTAGTGATGTCACAAGCTCAAATTCGACTTAAGCTCCGCCTTTGTGGTGCAAGGAAAATATTTTTTTTTAAATCTCATGACTATTAGCCCACTCACATGCTAAGCTACATGCTAGAAGTAAATAGTCTGATGTTAAGTGCGTGGGCCATGAGGTGATTCTGAGACGCAGTGTTGTAATGATGGGAGTCTAGTTCAGGTGTGTAATGTTTGTAGTGTGTGCGGCATAACGCTACAAGGCGAGTGACGCTAACAGCTTACTAAGCACTGGAAAAAAAAAGCACTGAACATTCAGCATTTACGTTTGTGTTCATCGACACACAAGAATAATGATCACTTCCTGTTACAGGTCATATGACAACTACTCTGCTAGATCTATCACCTAATGTACAAATTTATTTGATTAATATAATTTAATATATTATCTTTTTTTATATGCAGCATTTCTGATTGGACAAATCAGACAACAGATTTTAACACCAGACAAACAGACAGAAAGACCAGCAGAGGTATAGGTGGAAGGAAAGAAATGAATAGATAAAGGATGCACCCATACAGACACTGATATCCCTGACCCTTTAATACTAAGGATGTTGCTCATTTTAGTATCAGTCAATGAGTAAACCTGTACTCGTACTCATACCTGGTCCGGGAAGAGAAGGAATTAAAACAAAAAGGGTACTGATGCATCAATGTATAACTGATGATATACAGACAGACAGAGAGACAGACAGACAGAGAGACAGACAACACTGGACTGTAGAATTACAATTATATATATTTTTTATATACTTATATATCTTTATGTATTTTACATATTAAATCAGTCCTGAACTCCCCATGACAGACAGACAGACAGACAGACAGACAGACAGACAGTTAAGGCCGCTGATTTCAGGTAAACACACTCAGATCAGGGTGAGGCAGCACTACATGCTGATTGGTCAGACAAGTAAAGACACACCAGACACAGTACACTGGTAGTGTGTGAGATCTGTGAGTATGTGAAATGATGACGGAGTGCGTGTGTGTGTGGAGCAAGACGCAGTCACTGCTTGGTTGTTGTTGACTGTGGGTTTGATATTAACGCTGGTTGAGAAAGTGTCGAAAACCACGATGACATCACCGACTTGGCGCTGTTCAGGGCTCCACCTACAGACTGACCTAAAGAGAGAGAGAGAGAGAGAGAGAGAGAGAGAGAGAGAGAGGGAGGGAGAGAGAGAGTGTTTACACTGTGTGTTGTGTTGGGTGCACATGCTCGTGTTTGACCACCAAGAAATGAAGCCAACAAAGGATAAGGTTCATGTCAGTGTTTACTAATCAGATGATACTGACCTACAGCTCTGCCAGTCTGCACTACACTCCTGCTGGTGCTCATCACTGCGCTGCCCAGTCTCCGCCCCCTTTCGCTGTTTTGTACTGAGCTACATAACACACACAAAATTAGATTAAATCCACACACACACACACACACACACACACACACACACACACACACACATATATTCAGATCCAGATTCTCCTGGACACTGTGTCCAGTAAAGATATTTATTAAAGTACATACAGATTTAATTAGCAATTAAGTACATATTCATTTTTTACAGCAAGTAACCAATGTCTTTTTCTACACCTCATTTTATTCAATAGCATGTGTCTATTTAAATAAAGAATACAGATAAATATAGATGCTGAAGGAAAAAAAAGGACTGTCACTGGAGGTTCACCATCAGCTGCTCAGCTGTAAGTGGTGAGGATCAGGAAGTCTGAACCCCACCAGCTGCCTCCGTATGATCATCAGTATCGCTGCTTCTCTACTGCTTGTGTTGTAATGACTGCAGATAAACTGATAAAGGAAAGAAGAGCTTCAGCAGACTTACTGTGAGAAACGCAGCTTCACGTCCGCCACGCTGTACTGACCCTGGAACGGGTGACTGTAGACACATAAGACACGCCTCTTTATTCACCTCATCACATTACTGATACACACAAGACACGCCCCTTGATTCACCTCATTACATTACTGATACACACAAGACACGCCCCTTCACTCACCTCATTACACTACAGACACACACAACACGCCCCTTTTATTCACCTTATCACATTACTAATAGACACAAGACACGCCCCTTGATTCACCTCATTACATAACTGATACACACAAGACACGCCCCTTTACTCACCTCATTATACTACACACACAACACGCCCCTTTTATTCACCTCATCATATTACTGATACACACAAGACACGCCCCTTTTATTAACCTCATCACATTACTGATACACACAAGACACGCCCCTTTACTCACCTCATTACACTACAGACACACAACACGCCCCTTTTGTACACCTCGCCACATTATTGATACACACAAGACATACCCCTTTTATTCACCGCATCACATTACTGATGCACACAAGACACGCCCCTTTTATACACCTTATCACATTAGGATGAGGATCAACCCATGCAAGGCAGCCGGACCAGACAACATACCTGGTCGTATTCTAAAGAATTGTGCTGCAGAACTCAAGGATGTACTAACTGACATCTTTAACATCTCGCTGAGTCAAGCAGTTGTCCCCAAGTGTCTCAAGGCCACCACAGTAATTCCAGTCCCGAAGAAGCCACACCCATCCAGCCATAACGACTACAGGCCTGTTGCACTGACCCCCATCATTATGAAGTGCTTCGAGCGACTGATCATGCAGCACATAAAATCCATACTTTCTCCCTCCCACGACCCGTTCCAGTTTGCATACAGAACCAACAGGTCCACTGAAGACACCATCTCAGCCGCTCTCCATCCAGCCCTTACACACCTGGACTCCAAAGACTCGTATGTGCGTATGCTATTCTTGGACTTTAGCTCAGCTTTTAACACAATTATCCCCCAGCAGCTCATAAACAAACTAAGACACTTGGGAATCAACTCCACTCTCTGTAACTGGGTTGTGGACTTCCTGTCAGAGAGACTACAGAATGTACGAGTCGGCGGAAAAACATCTAAGACCATCACACTGAGCACAGGGTTGCCTCAAGGATGCGTGCTCAGCCAGCTGCTCTTCACCCTGTTGATCCATGATTGTGTACCCAGCTACAACACCAACCACATCGTCAAGTTTGCAGACGACAACTGTAGTGGGCCTCATCACCAACAACTACGAGGCCAACGACAGGAGCGAGGTGAGCCGTCTGGTCCAGTGGTGTACCGACAACAATCTCTTCCTCAACGTGGGGAAGACCAAAGAAATTGTCATCGACTTCAGGAAAGGACCACCACAGCACCCCCCACTAACCATCAACGGTGCTGCAGTGGAGCGGGTGAACAGCACCAGGTTCCTAGGGGTACATATCTCCTAGGACCTCTCCTGGATGACGAACACCACATCGCTGGCCAAGAAAGCTCAGTCACGACTTTACTTTCTTCGCAGACTGAGGAAAGCACAAGTCCCACCTCCTATCATGTGCTCCTTCTACCGGGGCACCATTGAGAGCATTCTCACCAGGTGCATTATTGTGTGGTATGGAGGATGCACTGCCTCCTGTCGAAAGACTCTGCAACGCATAGTGAAAGCAGCCGGCAAGATCATCGGTGTCTCTCTGCCCTCCCTTGTGGATATCTCCCATACCTGCCTCCCATACCTGCATACCTGCAGCAGATGGTTCACACCCATCAAACCTCTACTTAAGCCTCCTGCTTTCAGGGAGAAGGTACCGGAGCCTCCAGGCTCGCTCCACAAGACTTTCAAACAGCTTCATCCATCAATCTGTCAGGATGCTGAACTCTGTCCATCATGTCCCTCCTCCCATACCTACTCCTGAACTCTGAAACTACAGCTCACCCACACTTCATTGCACATTAGACACTTTATACTGTCGACAAAATTCTACACAAACTGAATTGTTTACAAACACTTGTTCAAACATTACATGTTTCAGCGTTTCATACACAAACTATTTCAATCCAAAACTGTATTGCACTACTCATAATGCTGCTATTGTACATGCTGTTTTGCTTCTAACTTTTTGAATGTTTACATTTATCTTCATGTTTATGTTTACATCTATCTTCAGCTTATTTGCACCTCAGAATATATTTGTATATTTAATAGAATTCACTGTTTACACTTACTTAGATATATATCCATTCAGATGTTCAATTTATTTTTCACTGGTTTATTTATATCTATTTATTACAAGTATACTGCTGGTACCATCACAAAAATCTGTTCTTTGTTGCACTGGCTGAAATTACAATATTAATACTGACGAGAGAAGAGAAACGGTATTTCAATTCCTCTGTATGTCTGCACATATGGTAGTATTGACAATAAAGACCCTTGAACCCCTTGAACCTTACTGATACACACAAGACAAGCCCCTTTTATACACCTCATCACATTAGTGATACACACAAGACACGCCCCTTTTATACACCTCATCACATTAGTGATACACACAAGACACGCCCCTTTTATACACCTCATCACATTACTGATACACAAAAGACATACCCCTCTATTCACCCCATCGTACTACTGATACACACAAGACACGCCCCTTTACTCACCTCATTACACTACAGACACACAAGACACACCCCTTTACTGATTTTCTTTTTTTTTTTTATTCTCTATTATTCCTTTTTACTCTTTCATTCATTTTCTATCTTTGTTATTTTATCCCCTTTCTCCCTTCTCCTCTATCTACCCTTTTTTCCTCCCCTGGTGTCCCTCTTCTCTCCACACTATGTCACTTGTTATTAACAGCAGTATTATCCTGTGGTGTCAGTTTTGGGACACAGCCCATGTTCTCACCCTGGTGTAATCTCAGTGATGGCCGGATGGTGTGTGCTTGACCACACTCTGTAGTTGTGCGTGATCCTCCAGGCGGAGATGAATGCAGAGCCGTAGTCTGCCAGCAGCTTCTCATTATCTGACACAGACAGCAGTTAACACAGGGTCAGCCATCAACAACACACACACACACACACACACACGGCACTGTTAATCAACAGTGTGTGTACCTTGCTGTAGTGTGGACGCTAATAGTGTGTGAATGTAGAGTGCAAACTGAGCCCGGATCCATTCGTCTCCTCCCTCCCAGCCGGTTCCGTCTAGAAACACGTCCTCGCTTTGATCACACACACTCTTCAGCAAAAAGTCGCAGAAACGCAGGTCAGCTGTGGTCAGGCTGAGGACACGCCGCAACTCTGGGTCAGCGATGTGGATCGCAGCCTCCTCGACCTGTGTGCATGCACGCACACACATCACAAATATTCTATGCAGTCAGGATTTAATAACAGGAAGAACATTAACCATGGTATGTGTGTCTCACATCTATGATGGCATCACTCAGGTGTCTCTGCTGACGGAACAGGATGTTGGTTGCTCCGGCAACAAACCCCCGAACTCTTACATCACAAAGTAGGTGATGCTGCTGAAGAGCCATGTAGGGCAAACACAGGTAACCCTACACACACACACACACACAGTATACAGATAATAAGTAAGGTGAGTGGGTCCTAATGGGCATTCCAGTAGCTGATAAAAATCAATTAGTTTTTTCTTAATTCTTTCGCGTTCTTAAGAGTTTCCTTCCGTTATCGTTTTCTCTTTTTGGACTTTCTACCAGTGTCCCTGGTCTACAGCATTTCTCCACGTGTAGGGGAAATTAACACTTATTTTTTAGCAAAATGTTTTCCAAAAGTTGTCATACTGTGGGTAACTGAGCAACTAAGGGGGTAATTACTTTTTCACACAGCAAATATTTTTCATGGGAGCGAGTACCTTGGTAAAGATGGCGGGCGGCAAGCCGCACTGGTCTTCCTCCAGCAGGGGTGTGTGGGGGTGTGTAGCATGTGTGTGTGTAGCACTGTGTGTGTGTGAGTCAGTTTGAGGAGGCGTGGCCTTGGGTTGAACAGTGATGGGCACGTTCGACTCGGACACTAAACACTCCGTTTGTGCCCTTCTTCCCCCTCCTCCCTCCTCCTGCTTCCCCTTCTCCTCCTCCTCCTCATCCTCCTCTAGCACACTTGGGTCCAGATTCTCCCACTCGCTATCCAGCCAATCAGGAGAGCTTGGAGTCACCTTAGCACCAGAAGAACCCTCTGATTGGTTGGCTGTGGGCTCAGTTATGAACACTTCTGTGTTCTCTGTGAGGTCTACGCTCTTGATGATGTCAACACTCTCCGACTGGCTGGTTTTAGGATGATAGTGGGACGAGTCAGGCAGGCCACGCTCGATCATACCTGCACACACACACGGTTTCCTGAACAGAGTTCACTCTCTAACAGTACACTTATGAAGTAATCAATAGCTAGCTGTATAGCATAACAGCACAACTGCAGGTCACTGTGACATGGATGGTTCCTTCTTCCATATATGGACTCACAAAACACACCTCTCTATTTCATAACACATCATATTAGCACTGTGTGTGTGTGCGAGTGTGTGGTGCATCTCACCAGGGAACAAGGAGAGAACGGTCATCAGGGTCCCCACTAATCTGTTAACAGGAGAGACATAGAACAGCACCTACACACACACACACACACACACACACACAGTATTTAATTTCAGTCGACAGCTTAGATATACTCGAGAGATAAACAGAGAGAGTGTGTGTTCTGACCTTCTTCTCCAGCAGAATTAACTTAAACAGCACCAGAACCTAAACACACACAGTAAACACACTTATTATTATTATTATTTAATAGTTTCAAATGAGATGTAATAATGAGGAGTAATAATGAGAGATGAAATGTTACGGTACATCCTGTAACCAGGCATCCTGTATTACCTTGTGTTTGAAGTGCAGTATTAAATCTCGTGCAGATAAACCTGCAAAGAAAATGACGAGGGGGGGAAGAGAGAGAGAGAGAGAGACTTGGTGAGAAAGTCACAATACAGTGACTTATATTCCCTTTCCAACTCCAGGGCCAGTTCTGTTGTTTTTACTATAGTCTGAAGAGATCTTCATCTATTATTAGATGATAAAGCAGAAGAGTTCAGACCGTGAGTAGCAGACCACCCAATAATTAAGTGAGCAAAAGTATTGGAACAGTTAGTCTTCAAATAAATGACACATTATAATTGGATGCATTTCCTTCACATGCAATAACAACAGCATCAAAACTAAAACTCAGCAACATCACCAAACTGCTCCATTCTTCTTCTGTGATGCTTTTCCAGGTTTGTCACACAGCTTCTTTCAGTAGTTGTGTGCTTCAGGGGGTTTCTCCCTTCAGTCTATTCTTCACTAAAACAAGGCTAAAACCTTCCATTATTTCTCCCCTGTGTTGTGTTAGCTCTGTGTTTTGGGAGTATAACAAAAATTAAAGAACAGGCCTTGCTATTCCAATACTTTCAGAGGGGATGGTGTGTGTCACAAGTCAAGACATATCAAATCACTGCTTGGCCAACATGCATCATGTCTCAGGTCAGTGCTTGAGTTTGGGGCCAACACATGTTTCATCCAACTCATATCCTGGCCTAACACACATCACAGAGTAAAGCATGCCTTGACTAATGTATATCTCAGAGTACCCTCCATCCCATGATAATGCACATCTCAGAGTACCCTCTGTCCAATACTAATCTTAGGCTAGCAAATGCAAATAAACTAATGTGTATGTGTGTGTGTGAGGGTGATGTCGAGATGGTGGTTGATTGTTTACCCAGATACAGCTGCGATCCCTCCAGTGTTGGGAACCGTAGAGAAGCATTCATTTGATCATACAGCTCCTACACACACACACAGAGGGGGAGAGAGAGGAGGGAATAATGAAAAAGAGAGCCCTCACATACACACACACACACACACAGAGGGGGAGAGAGAGGAGGGAATAATGAAAAAGAGAGCCCTCACACACACACACACTCAGATTTAGATAGGAATATGGACTTCACCTTCAGGATGGAGATCTGAGAGAAGTCCTTCTCCTCAAAGTAGGCATGTGTGATGAGCTGCAGTTTTGCTGCAATGAGCCCGAAAACTGGCTAAAACCGGATAAAACATGCTACAGTCAATTACACCTAAACAGTCTCTGAGCTAAAACAAATACCCACATGACCACACACAGGCTGAAGGCTAGAAGTGCTGCTCACCACTTTGCTGAGCACACACACACTCTTCTGCACCGTCTCCCTGGTAACGTCAGCCTGTCTCACCTTCAGCATCTGAAACAGAAGACAGCCATCTGTCGCGGCACACCTGAGGCAGGTAATTCCACTGAATGCTGCAAATTTACCTGTGTATGTGTGTGTGTGTGTGTGTGTGTACTAATTCTTTACACTGTTAGCGGCGGTGTTAATGAGGGATACAGACCTTGGCTTCAATCTGTCTGTAGCAGGAAACGCCGTACACACACTTCATGTCCTCTCTCAGTGGGGGCAGGAGGAAATACACTGTGTCTGAAGAAGCAGAGATAAAAATATAATATTAATTTTGTGTAACTTGCTAGCTAGCTTTAGTGTTACACAGAGGGATGTGTGCAGCGTATCGAGTGTCTTTACCATCCTGATAGTTGTGCGCTCCGTCGGGCAGTGCAAGGAACGGCAGGTACTTCCACTGATCAGGTAACAAGTTACTGTCATGACCTTCATCACTGATGGGGGGGTATGAGAACTCCACCTATACACACACACACACACACACTTTGATCTATTAAAAAACAATCTTGAAATTTCTTCAACATGGCATCCAAACAAAATGTGTCTCGACACCCAATCATAACTTTTGGAATGTTTCAACAATGTTTCAGCGTCCAATCAAAACGATTACAAAACAATATTCAACCAACATCAATGTCTGGAACTGCCATCCAATCAAAGCATTAGGAATACAACACTCTGCCCAATCAGAATGTCTGGAACGACTCAAAAGAGTGTCCAATCAAATTGCTCAGGATGCCACAACCAGGGAGCCAATCAAAACACTTAAACACTACAACTTTTGGATTTTGAACACCACCACAATCAAGGGCTTAGGTTGCTGAGCCAGAGGTGTCCAGTGTGACCTATGATCAAATGGGACAGCTGTTTGTGGGCGGGGCTACTGAGATCACTTATAAACTTCAGGTTGAACACTGAGTTTATTACAGTCAGAACAATTCGAAAAAGTTCGAATAAACTCATAATAGTAAAAAAGTCAATGTATATTCAGAAGAGCACACACACACTGAACTGCAGTCTCTTGTTACTGCAACTTTTTAAATAATTAACAACCATGAAATATTTAGATGTTTACCACGAGCTTCTTTCTCTTTCCAATGACATTTACCTTACTCTCGCGTACGTGTTATATCTCTGGCTCTGACATTAATTTCTGAACAAACAAAAATAACTGAGCGGTGCTGCAGACAGCCAGCTTTGCGTGTCTGGAGGCTAAAACGTCAGGCAACGCACCTGTGTTAGGGTAGCTTAGCATTAACATACCTGGCAGCCCCTCTTGTGGTGGAAGCCGACCACCACGATGTGCAGCACGGCTCCTTTAACTCCGTCCTTACCGCCGGACTCCATCGCCGTGTGTGAAGGGGACAAAAGCTAACTTTTAATCACGATTAAAATCATAAAAACCGATGTCTCTGCCTCCCCTCATCGATTTGTTACTGATGAACAAACACAAACAGATCACTTCCGCTTCCGCCCTCGTGACCATGACGACACTGGCTCTGGCTGACTCATTCCCGGCAGATGGGACAGCGTGAAGCTTACTCTAAAAAACATAACAATCAGATCTACTTAGTCGTAATTTCGTAAATAAAACCACAATTTAAACCACTGTCGAATGTGTAAAGACTTAAATATAATACTTACAAGCACACAGCTCTGTATTCAATAGATTTCTTTATATACATTAACTCTCATCAATACACAGTTTCTATATAAATGGCGTCAGACGTCATGCACCTACATCATGCATTTACATGAAATAACCCATAAAATATCCATCCATCCATTTTCTATACCCGCTTTATTCCTAATTTGGGTCACGGGGGTCTGCTGGAGCCTATCCCAGCACACATTGGGTGAAAGGCAGGGGTACACCCTGGACAGGTCTCCAGTCCATCACAGGGCCACACATATAGACAGACAACCACACTCACACCTATGGGCAATTTAGAATTACCAATAAACCTAATGTCCATGTTTTTGGACTGTGGGAGGAAACAAGTACCCAAAGTAAACTCACGCAGGCACGCAGAGAACAAGCAAACTCCACACAGAAAGGCCTGACTCCTGTCTCTTCCTCAGTGACACTGTCTCTAAACCATACAGCATGGCCGGTCTCACAACTGTCCCCTTGATTCTTGCTGAAATGTTTCTATCACATGATCATTAGCATAAATTTAAAAAAAAATTAATCTCCTTAATGAATCACAGACACAATAGAGGTAGACGTTGTGATTAGTTGTGCCTTGCTGCTATGATTGTTAGATTCAAGGTATTGTTATTTTGGTAGAACAATTTCACGAAACAACATCAACCATAACTCGGCACAAATGTGTCACTTTGGAGCAGAAAGAGTCTACTATGACCTGACTTTTAAATTTCCCATCAGTAAATCCTCCAAGATGTTCACTTACAAGTTTAGATTTATAGAAGTTCTTTCAAGTCAAGCAGGTTTGTCCAGACATTTTTGTCTGACTCTTTCCACCTGCTTTAACAAAAGTGAGAACAGGAACTAAATTCTGCAGATGTTCCACAACATTAAATGCGAGTGTCGATGGATTAAACGGCGGTTTAAATAGATTCTTAAAAACTGTTCTAGGTATAAGCGGAATAAACCATGAGGGTGTGCTGTTATAGGAAAATAATGAACTTTAGGGCTTGATTATACCACCCTGTCACTCAGCATTTTGTATCACACACACACACACACTTTATTTCTTACTTCTAGCACTCAGGCCAAGCCTGTTTTAGATGCCTTCCTGTGTTTTATATATTTCCAGTTTAGGATACAAGTCTTGTTTATTCTTATTGATGCTAATTTGACTGCTTGAAGATTTGAGCCTGTTTTTAACATTAAATAAGACTTCAACAGAGTGAGCACATGGTGACTGATTCACACATTAATGAAGCTCATTTACATAAATAAACTAGACGTAGATCAGTTTTCCAACGGTTGGACTTCGGCTGTATTTTAAGAATATTATTTGTCATGTTGTATAGGAGCCCGATTAAATCTTGGATGAATTGTTTAAAAGGTTAACATGTGTTATCCATGTCAGTGGTCATAACTAATGCTCCATTAACGATAGACCTGTGACAAGAGAAAACATTTATATGCTGCTTATGTCATCCAGCATGATCCGGGAATCGGTTCATGCAGGAAATGAGCTGGTGTTAGCACAAACATCCTTCAAAGTGAGCTAATGAAAAAATAGTTCCTATTTTTCCTAAGATATGTTCCATCTAATGTGGCATTTGCAGCTGTCCTGTGAGTCTGGTGAGCACTGCATCACTTATTTATTTAGTGATTTAAGACATTATTTAAAAAACATTATAAAACATTTAGTTTGCAATCACAAAAAAATAACAAACAATTCTGTTTTATCAAGAAACTGCATTTAGAAATTGAAGAGGAACATAAACTTTTGCACCTAGCCATGTTATAGGGATGAATAAAGACAGAGGCGGGGTGTTTGTGAGGTGTTTAATAATAAATTAAAGGTGTGTGTGCAGTACAGTGCTGAGGGACAGGCTGAGTGTATGTCTGAACTCTACATCACTCAGTGTAACCAGTTATACCCCACATTACCCATAATCCCTCTGTTATAGTGGCAAAGGCTCTGACAACAAAACCCCCCAAAAACAGAACACACACACACACACACACTCACAGACAGACACTATGGTAACAGTTATCTTACAGAAATGTGTGTTTCCATCAATTGCTGTACTGTAGAACATTCTGGAAAGGGCCTCACGGGCTTCGTCTCAAAACAAGGTGTCACATTACACTAAAGATGACT
Source organism: Hemibagrus wyckioides (assembly GCF_019097595.1). Classification (NCBI taxonomy): domain Eukaryota; kingdom Metazoa; phylum Chordata; class Actinopteri; order Siluriformes; family Bagridae; genus Hemibagrus; species Hemibagrus wyckioides. The sequence goes on along the minus strand of NC_080722.1, from coordinate 20,962,554 downwards.
TGTTACAGTTATGGAGTCATGGGCTGTGTCCCAAACCACATGCCCTCATACTTTATAATGTCAAGTTGAAGACAGCTGAGTGCTTGGCAAGCAAAGTGTTTTGGTCTGACGACTCAGACTTGGGAAGTGTCCCAAACCAGATGTCATGTACCGGGCTGTGCCCCAAACCACCAAATTGGCATTGTAATGAATCATGTGACAAAATACAGTAAACATGTTCATTAGGTGTTTAGCATTAAAAAAAAAAAGAAAGAAAGAAAAATAAATTTCTGAATACCCTGAAGACTCAGACATGGGCTGTGTCCCAAACTGTTGTTTAAAACAACTGACCACTAAAAACAAGACTATTTGCAAAGCTAGTTTGCAGCTAACCAACCATGAAACTCCACTGTTCTTTGATTACCGAAGTCGGCCGTCCAGCTAGCTACAGATTAGCCATTTGGTTACTATGATGATCTGTTTAGTTTTTGGCTTGGCCATGCAGAAGTGCTGAACAAGTAAGAAGAATTAATGCTTGATTAATAATAATAATAATAATAATAATAATAATAATAATAAGACTGAACTCCTAGCAAAGAAAGGTTCAAAGATCAATTCTGAGACATGGAACTGATCAGATATAGTTAGTAAAGAAAATACAATGCTGCATTAAATCCTCAACAGTAATTCTCCAGACTGAATTGTGTTGCTGATGAAGTGGGAAAACCGACATCCCAACGTTCATTTTTGTTAGCAACTCGGAAATAGAACTCAAATGAGTGATGGACATTTTATCTCAAACAGCATGGTGTGTAGTGAGTGTAATAAATTTTACAAAGAAATATACAATGGTTAATCTAAAGCTATTACTTTCATATGGAGTATAGCTCATATCTGATGCACAAGTAGTCTTCTCCATTGTGGTGGCATTTCATATCACTAAAGACATGATCCGGGACAGCTCTACCATTGGGCAGGTTTGAGTTGGATCCCAAATTGCATCCTGCTTTACTTGGTGTATCAAGTAAACAAAGGTTAAATGGTGTGTCAAAACACTTGTGAAAATGTGTAAGTGGCTAAAACGCCTCCACTAAAAAGACACAACAAAGCTTCTCATCTTGTGTTACATAAACAAAAACACTTTGCTATTGGTTATGGATGTTGGCCAACCAACTAGCTACTTGATAACAGAAATGCGTTTAGAGTACCTGAGGCCTGAGGACAAGCATCAGCTAACAAACCCACATCTGACACCAAGCTCTTCCCCGGTTACTCTGGGTGAAATGACCTGATTAATCAATGCAATGCTTAAAGTGTAATGCTCAAAAGTTAATCAATGGAACTGTAAGAAAATGCTCATCATCTAAAACAGGATACTAGATTGAATTGTAGTAGATTCAGTAGTACCGCTACTGTAACTTTTGTAATTAACTTACTGTAGTGTATGCACTACTCAGCTATATCACTGGTTTAGGACACGTCCTTCAGCAAAGCCAGGAGACATGTCATGTTGTTACACTTTATAACACTCTACCAACACTCAGCATATCCCAAATTGGTCAAGTGACAAGTCTCCTAATGTGTAGAGGGGGCTAGGCTTCAATTCAAATTGAAGTGACATCACGGCTAGCTTTTCAGCTCATCAGCTAGGCACCGACTGTAACTTCATCATATGTTAGCTTAGAGATAGCTTGTATGTTAGAGAATGGCTAGGAGGCCAGGGTACATGACTTTGCGGGAATGGCAGAGGTCAGTTTTCAGGCAGTTGCTGGAGAACCTGGTACTTTTGGTCACTAAACATGGCCACGTACTTTCATGCAGTGAGATCACGCAATCACGTTTACCCATTGTTTAAAAAAAAAAAACGTCTCTAAACAGCAAGTACACTATGATCAGAAAAGCCTGACATGTCACTGTGTCTTCCTGCTGAGGCCAAGCTGGAGAAGAAGCCGTAAACTCAGCAAAGCAAGTTTGATAGCAGGCTAACATTAGTGCGGCATCTAGGTAATGTGTGCACTAATGCTGATAAACCATTCACTTGTACAAATTACGCTATTTTAACATGTAGCCACAGACATGAAAAGAAAGGCTAGTTGTGATGTCACAACTTTGTTACTGGTTGATTCAATGTAAACTTCTTAAAATCCCCCTCACACTAAAATGTTTTGGTAATAAGCATTTGATGGAAATACGATAGCATGAGACGAAGTATGTAAGTCCACTCAGGTCATTAGATTCAAACACACATGCATACACACCATGAGGATCAGAGCTGACCGGTTTATCTTAAAAAAAAAAAAAAAAAAATTTACATGACCGAACCTGCAGTCACACTCTGCTCATTTAAAAAGAAAAAGAGCCACACACACACACACACACACACACACACACACACACACACACACCTGTACACGGCAGCCATATTATGGAAGATTCAAAAGCAAGTGCATCAACATAACCATTGAGAGAAATAGTAATAATGCATTAATGAACAGTAGAAATCAGCATGTGGAGCGATGATGAGCTCGGCTCTACACCATTGATTGCCTCATCACACACACAGTCAGTGGTGACATCACAGGTGGGGGGAGGGGCCATCGCAGAGGACAGCCAGTTCCACAGTAAAGTCTCCAAATCGTTGAAATTTATACATTTCCTCTACCTGTGTAATGTTAATAGTTTTAATCCAAAATGGCTGCTTGATCTCCATCTGCTTAACACCGTAGTCCTCTTAAAGAGGTTTCAGGTCTAGGTGTCAGGTGCCATCTTTAGAACCTCGCAGTCTTTTCGCCTCATTGTGGATTCAAGATGGACATAGTTCGCTGCACAGTAACAGTCCGACCGTTTGCTACCTCGGATTTTTTTCCCCCCTTTCTCATAGTTTTTATCCCTCAGCAAACCTGTTAAACAAAACACGTTACGTTTTATGCTACATGTGTGGGTCATCTTAGATGTTTTCTCCTCACCTCACAAATAAGTTAAACATCATGGGATGGATTAAAAGATGGATGCCGTGAGTACTCGCTCCTTGTAATACAGGACACCTCAGAACTTAATAAAATGATGATCACTATTCGCTAAAACACCTTGGCTGGCTTTTCCGGGTCTCAGCCAGTGAGTGTTTCTCCTCCAACATGCTCACTAAGACAGATGCACGCTGATTACTTAGGACATCATTAAAGGTTTTCATTTCAATCAGAAAGTCACCTCAAAAACAAAGGCTCCGATATGAAGATAACCTTTACTAAAAGGTAAACATCCAAACGTTTCAAAATGGCCACTGTTCAGATTGAAGATGGCCACCATTTAGAGCACATCAATCATCTTTTTGTCCAGATTTAAAAATGGCCACTGTTTCTTTATAAATCTGGCAACTCTAGAGTTTCTCCATCCGTGTTAAACTCTTCTTCATCGTCAGTTGGGAATGGGCATGCTGGTGGTTTCCACGGCAACTCAGTGAGGCAGGACGGATAGAGCTTGGCAACGGCAAGGCGGAAGCGATTGCCGAGGCGACCTAGGGCACGGTGGGGAATGGGCTGTGGACGGAGCCACCGCTCTCGTGTTGAATCATACCGTACGAGTGCATATCCTCCATGACGCTCCCGCACAAATGCGCATAATGTATCGAGCAGAACTACAGCCCGCACACACACGTCTGATACAGCTGCACCATCACCATCAGCAATAGGCACCGCAGCAATTGTGCGCCATTCATCCCTACTCGTATCATAAATCTCCATAGTACTGTCTCCTCCTCCGCTAACATAGAAAATGAGGTCACCAAGAACAGCAGCAGTGGCAGCGCCTGAGAAAAAGGAAGCGGAACCTAAACAGCTTCTTCTTCTCTGTGCCATTATTTCTGTCCAGACGTCATTACGAGGCGAGTAGCAAAACATGGCATCATGGATAACGATATAAATGTGGTCGTTAGCAGCTACAGCAGCCATATTGTTTTGGCTCAACGAGCTATGAGTCGGCACTGGGCTTGTCGCACTCCATTCGTCTCTTCTGCGATCGTAACATTCCATTGTGACATCATGGCTTCCACCCATGTCATCATAGCCACCTCCTCCAATGGCATAGACACATCCGTGACAGAAGACGAGTGTAGGGCGTGTACGTGCACTTAGCATGGCTGCTTTTGCCACCCATGCGTTCTGCTGTGCGTCCAACCAGTAGAAACTTTGGACTGCCTTCCATTTGCCATTTTTGGCTGGCTGTTCACCTCCAGCAATAAACACGTCATTATCGGGTGTGACGAGGATTCCAAATCTGCGCAAGTCATCCGGAGGGCTGGTTAGCTTGTAAACTTTCTCAGCTTGGGGGCTGTAGCATGTAATCGAGCGTTGTGAATCATCGTTACTGCTAGGCAAGTGATGTAAAGGTAAATCATCATCATTATTATTGCTAGGTGAGTGGCGCAAATGCAGATTGTTAAATTCACTAGCAGGGTGATGCAAATCATGATTGTTGTAATCGCTTGATGAATCGGTGTCCACAAAAATGAGCATTTCCTCCTTTGTCATGCCCAATCGTGGCTTGAAGAACTTGGGCATTGATTTGTATAGCCCCTGTATGACGATTGACTTGTGATTTTGGGGTAAGCCACGGAACCAGGCACGCTGCGTGATCTCAGCCAAGGCATCAACACGCACAAGGCTAAGAACAGCCGACAGATGACGCTCTCGGTGTGCAGCATCATGCTCAAGCCACAGCGCGGCTGCCTGTCGCACGGTCTCTTCGCGTTCTACATCCAGTGCATCACTGCCCAGAAGTTCCAACAGCAGAGTGTGAGGGAGTTGCAAGAAGGCTTCGTCTCGACACACATGGCGAAAGTTCAATTCCACCACACGTTGGGCACTGCGCTTCAGCTCTGCACAGCCAAAAGCATCAGCCAAACTTAGAATACGTACACAGTTCTCCACAGAGAGTGAGCGCAGGAGAAAATCTCGGCAAGCACACACCACACCATCCACCTTAGAGACAGAAACAAGAAACAGAGAAAGCATTCTTAATTCATGTATATGGCATTTATGTAACAATTAGTTTAACAAGAAACACTGAAATTCATTAACTTAAAAAAGCAGCTCAGTGCACAAAAAAAAGACAAACCATAGATAGTAACCAGAGTGACAATAACTAGGTAAATAACCAAGCCAGGTAGTCACTAGGTAGTAACCTATTCAAACAGTTTCTAGAAAAGTAACCAAGCCAGGCAGTCCCTAGACAAGTAATCAGGTTGGACTGTACCTAGATGAGTAGCCAGGACAGACAGTACCCTAGGGAAGCAATCAGGTCAGACAGTTCTTAGGTAAGTGACCATGTCAGGTTGTCCTTAGGCCATTAACCAACTCAGAATGATCCCATGTAATCACAACAGACAGTCACACAGGCGAGTAATAAAAAATAAAAAAAAAAGTACCAGACAGACCATAAGGAAGTAATTTGGCCACACATATCCTAGGTGAGTACCCAGAAAAGACAATCCCTAGGCAAGTAACCAGAGCAGATAGCCCCAAGTCAAGAAACTAGGTCACACAGTCCCTAGCCAAGTAATAACTCATATCCACTAGATAAGTAACCAACCCAAACAGTCCACAGGTACTAAACCAGACAGGCAATCAGAACAAACAGTCCCTAAGCAGGTAACCAGAGCAGACAGTTCCTAAGCAGGTAACCAGAGCAGACAAAATCCTAGCCAAGTACCCAGAGCAGACAATCCCTAGTCATGCACCCAGAGCAGACAATCCCTATCCAAGTGCCCAGAGCAGACAGTTATTAGGCAAATAACCAGACAATCCCTAGTCAGCTACCCAGAGCACACTGTCTCTTGGCGGGTAACCAGAACAGATAGCACCTAGGCAGTTAAACAGAGCAGACAGTCCCTAAGCAGGTAACCAGAACAGACAGTCCCTAAAGCAGGTAACCAGAGTAGACAGTCACTAAAGCAGGTAACCAGAGCAGACAGTCACTTGGTGTGTTCCCAATCCAGTCCCTACAGAAGTAACCAGAACAAGCAGTCCCCAGGCAAGTAACCAGATCAGACAGTCCCCAAGCAAGTAAGCAGAGTAGATTGTCACTAATGGCTAAACATTTCAGACAGACAATTTAAACAACCACCACCACCACAACATAAAACAGACAGTCCCTAGACAAGAAACCAGGTCAGACAGTCTCTAGGGAAATAACCAGACAGCCGCTAAAGCAAATAACCAGGTAAACTGTGTGGGGTTTCTATAACGCTTAATGTCTATTATAAGCATAACTGAGAGACTAGTTTCTAACTTCTTAGATTTGGCAGCTTTGCAGAGGGAATATGGATATCACCAGCACTGGAAATATGACTGGTAACCAAACATCTCATTCTCAGCACAATTTCATCTGTCCAGTGCAGTTTAAGCTATTATTTATTCTAGCACTTTTAAGATTACATTTCTCATTAAGAGTACATAGCAAATGAGAAACTGGACCTCCCTCAAGTCAGTCAGCCACAAATTATCTTAATAGGAGCCACTTGCTAAGTAACAAAGACAGTCTGTTACTAAGTTAACTAACCAGGTTAGTCAGTCATTGGGTAAGTAAATGTGTGTGTGTGTTGTACCTGTAAAAAACAAGCTGTTTCATACAGTAACTCCACTGTACTGGGTGTAATTTCCAGGTTTCCTGTGTAAGCATATGCGATGATGGTTTGCAGTGTTATGGGATCCACATTCCTCAAGTGGACATGCGACTGTTTGCTTTCACTCAGTCCACTCATAAACATTGCCCTGAAACACACAAAGGAGAAAGATATTTTACAGCACTCTGCCTCACTGGAAAGAGCTTCTACTGTTCTAAACATCAGGAAAGATCCAGACATTCAGAGACACAATTTACCAGTGTTTTCCCCCAGACACACATTTCCTTACTATCCTACCTGAAGTAAGAGCTGCATGTAGCCAGAATGATTTTATGGCAGTGGAACTCATGGTCCTCCACCAGCAACGTAATGTCAGTTAGTAACTTTTCCTCATAGAACAATTTCAGTTGGTCGAGAACAGAGACAGCGAACTGCGAGTTCGCTGAGCGGGCTTCCCCTTCCTCCGACATCCTCACGTCCCATCAGTCAAAAACCCAGAAAAACTTCACAATTCAACTTTTAACCAGAGGAAAAATTCTTCAACAGTCACTGATCAGGGAAATAAAGGGAGGTAAAAAAAAAAAAAACAAAAGGTGGGAAGTTGGTCTATTTGTCTTCTTTGCAGAATGTGTGTGAGGTAGGGGGCGAGACAACCACTACATCAGTGCTGTGTGAGGGCCGGTGTGTCTGCAAATAGAAATGGAAAAAGAAAAAAAAAATCAGAACAATGATTGCGCACACAAATCATTCTTTATCAGTAGCACATGAACACTGCACAGCTCAGAGTTTTGTCAAATGAACCTTTATGGAACTTCCGTAGATAAAGCGAACATTATAACCATCACTAAACTGCCCAACACACACCTGATTCACCTGACCAGGTATGTGAAGGGTCAGGAAACAGACAGACAGACAGAAAGAAGAGGCAAGAGACAGAGGACACTAGTCTGAAAAAGCAATACAAAAGACAAATAGAAGAAAAAGAGGAGAGAAAGAGAGAAGACAGGGCGACACATTAAGTGATGCCCTGATATTAAAAACATGTTTTCAGCCTTTAACCGCAGAAGTCCATCAGCACGTGACACGAATAAAATATTCATTTATGATATTCAGGGACAGTGGAATCATTAAAACGGGGCTTTTCACTAAATTATTCAATCAATTTATTCAAGCCCCGTTAGAAAACTCGGTAGCTCTGTGACCCTAAAGCTAAAAACAAACCGCTGCTTTAAGTGAGTCAGTAAATATGTGACTGAAAAACCGCCATTTTCTCTGATTTAATACTCCAAAATCCAACATGTCATCTAAACACCTACAGGGTGAAGAGATTAAATATACTGAACTCGTCTTTTTCAGCAGTTTTTCCCCCCAAATCGCCAGAATTAGCTTCAGTAGGTGCGGCTCGCCCTGAGACAGCTAAACGAGTTAGAAATAAAAACGTTCTCGGAAAATGTCATTTTAGACGAAATTATAAAATAAATACACAGAAAAACACAGATTTCCTAACCAAAATAAAGCGAATGTTAGTGTAACCCGGGCTCAACGTAGCTGAGACATAAAGCGTGGTTATTATACACATCCTATGCGGTACAGGAATATTAGCATGCTAGTCGGTTAGCTTAGTTTCATAAACCCACACACATTCACGCACACACCGCGTTATCTTACCTCAGTGATCCACAAAAGCGGTCCAAATCCTTTAAACAAATAGCGTTTCAAACCAAAAACATCAATCTATAAAATCTATTTTTACTGTTTTGTCATCCAATCGGAGCGCACAAGCTAGCAATAACAGCTAATGCACAACAGTTAGCGCGCTAGCTGTTTGCTAGCAAACAATTTTGTCAATTGCAAAAATAAACTAATGCTAGCTAAAGGCAAACCGTGCATATATACGAGTTTCAGCTAATAACAGTAACCTTAAACGATTCATGCTTATAAACTGTGATTTACTAAACCGCAAACAGAGTCGGTTTGTTTATTTTTATTCTTTCAGGAAGTGCTAACGCTAGAAATGTAGCTAACTCGGTTTAGTTCGAAAAAAAAAGAAAAGATGTAACCCCATAAACGATAACGTGATCCGGTGAAATATTCTGCGTTTTGTTTGTATTGTATTTATATTTACGTTACAGAATGTAAACTTTCCACGAGTCGGGACGAAAGTATGCCGATGAAGTGAGCTAAATGAACAGAACGATTATTAATAATAACAGTAATAATATTGAGCTAGAACGAGGTGACTCAAGGAGTCGAGCAAAACGAGTCGGTTCCTGCCGTGCTGGAGTAGTGCGCATGCGTCGGGGAAAAGGAGGGTGCGCAAACACTGCAGTTTTTTTCGAACAGTTCCTATAATAATAAAAATAATAGAAGCATAATAGGAATAGTCAGGTGTGTATACATATGGTTTGAGAAGCTCAGTGTTTTCCCGATACTTAGTATGTACGCATACTAAGACTTTCAAGTCACAGAATGTCATACAATTTCATATAAATACAGTCGTCATGGTAGAAATTTAGTTCATTACACTACAAAGACACACATTATTGTACTTTTATACCGCTGAGCATGGTGCACTAGTTCTGGTTTTATTTTATTTAATGCTCTTGTTCTAGTATACACTATATTGCCAAAAGTTTTGGGACACCCCTCCAAATGTTTGAATTCAGGTGTTGTTTTTCAGGGGTTGGGCTCGGCCCCTTAGTTCCAGTGAAAGGAACTCTTAATGCTTCAGCATACCAAGACATTTTGGATAATTTCATGCTCCCAGCTTTGTGGGAACAGTTTGGGGATGGCTCCTTTGTGTTCTAACATGACTGCACACCAGTGCACAAAGCAAGGTCCATAAAGACAGGGATGAGCGAGTTTGGTGTGGAGGAACTTCACAGAGTCCTGACCTCAACCTGATAGAACACCTTTGAGATGAATTAGAGCAGAGACTGTGAGCCAGGCCTTCTCGTCCATCATCAGTGCCTGACCTCACAAATGTGCTTCTAGAGGAATGGTCAAAAATCCCCATAAACATACTCCTAAGCCTTGTGGAAATCCTTCCCAAAAGAGTTGAAGCTGTTATAGTTGCAAAGGGTGGGACAACTCCATATTACATTCATGTGTATGTAAAGGCAGATGTTCCAAAACTTTTTGCAATAAAGTTTATGTTTCCATAGTAACCACTCAAACACAGGGCCTGGTGTGGCAGACAATTCACACAATCAAAACCACTATTCGGATCGATTAGTTTATCAGGGTGATGCTAGCAATAAAATAATCGCAGTGAGTTTCTACGGCAGGGGTGTGGGTGCAGGCTTTCATTCCAACTGAGCAGAAGCTACACCTGATTCCAACTGTTTAATCAACTGATCTTGGCTTTCAGTAGACTCAGGTGTGGCTTCTGCTCGGTTGGAATGAAAACCTACACCCACAACGACCCTTTGTAGATTGGACACCCCTGTTCTATGGAAACTAAATTTGTCACTCACTCCTTCATCAGATCACACTTCATTCACAACATGGTGTCGAATCGGTTGTAGAGAAAACCAATTTGGGAAGAACTAAACTTCCAACAACAATGTGAACATGTAATGTAAACAATAATCACAAAATATACAGGAAACATTTATTTTTTGTTTCACCCCTCAGGAAGTGTGATATATAGTGTAATATATTCCCTCCCCACAACCCAAGTTTAACAGCATGGTCTGCTGTTTGCTATTCCTTATATAACTAATACTGTTTTTCATTCATTAGCATTTAGTGCATGTGAAGTTCCATAAAATTAAATTAGAAGTTACATGTCACTAAGCACATTTGACATACACTGATTATCCATAACATTATGACCACCTGCCTAATATTGTGTTGTTCCCCTTTTGCTGCCAAAACCCTGACCCATTGAGGCATGGACTCCACTAGATCCCAGAAGTTGTGCTGTGGTATCTGGCACCAAGATGTTAGCAGCAGATCCTTTAAGTCCTGTAAGTTGTGAGGTGGGGCCTCCATGGATCTGACTTGTTTGTCCAGCAGATCTGGGGAATTTGGAGGCCAAGTCAACACCTCAAACTCATTGTTGTGTTCATCAAACCATTCCTGAACCATTTCTGCTTTGTGGCACGGCGCATTATCCTGCTGAAAGAGACCACAGTCATCGGGGAATACCGTTTCCATGAAAGGGTGTACATGGTCTGCAACAATGCTTAGGTAGGTGGTACATGTCAAAGTAACATCCACATGGATGGCAGGACCCAAGGTTTCCCAGCAGAACTTTGCCCAAAGCATGACACTTGCCTTCTTCCCATAGTGCATCCTGGTACCATGTGTTCCCCAGGTAAGCAATGTACATACACCCGTCCATCCACGTGATGTAAAAGAAAACGTGATTCATCAGACCAGGCCACCTTCTTCCACTGCTCCATGGTCCAGTTCTGATGCTCACGTGCCCATTGTTGGTGCTTTCAGCAGTGCACAGGGGTCAGCATGGGCACCCTGACTGGTCTGCGGCTATGCGGCTCCATATGCAACAAACTGTGATGCACTGTGTATTCTGACCCCTTTCTATCAGAACCAGCATTAACTCCTTCAGCAATCTGAGCAACAGTTGCTCGTCTGTTGGATCGGATCACACGGGCCAGCCTTCGCTCCCCACATGCATCAGTGAGCCTTGGCCACCCATGACCCTGTCTCCAGTTCACCACTGTTCCTTCCTTGGACCACTTTTGATAGATACTGACCACTGCAGACCGGGAACACCCCACAAGAGCTGCAGTTTTGGAGATGCTCTGATCCAGTCATCTAGCCATCACAATTTGGCCCTTCATCAAACTCGCTCAAATCCTTACGTCCATTTTTCCTGCTTCTAACACATCAACTTTGTGGACGAAATGTTCACTTGCTGCCTAATATATCCCACCCACTAACAGCGGCCATGATGAGGAGATAATCAGAGTTCACCTCTCACTGCTCATAATGGTATGCCTGATAAGTGTACATGGGTTGCCTAGTAAACTGTTTATAATGACGTAACTATGCTAGCTCAAAGCATCCATCATATTAGTTTTGGCAGACATCATATCATTTGCTTAGTTTGTACTGAAAAGTGATTCAAGCAGTTCAGTTAATGTGACTTAAAAACAACAACGTCATGTTTACACAAAAATGTGAAGTATTAGAATTGCACAAAGGTTTCAAGTATTCACTCTTCCATGCTCCTTTTATTTTAATCTATTCTGCACATGCATTCTGGAAAGACAAAAACTCAGGGGAAAAAAATGAATAAATAAAACAAGACAACTCTCTGTGATCTCACACACAGGTGAAAATCATGTGCTACCTGCTGTGGCTTCCTCCGCGTGCTCAAACTGGACCAAGCCACAAGTTTAGATGTTAATAAACTTAATAAAATAAGGTTGTGAAAGAACCCACTTAATCTTGGACATATTTCTATACTGAGAGTAGGTTTATGTGTTGGGTCGTAGTGTGCGACTTGAGATGCTTGTTAGAGCAAGAATTAAACAAAAAGAAAAAAAGACTGTACATATTCCCCCACCATGGGGCGCCACTCACCCAGCTATATATCTAGACATCCTTTACATGCATTTTTAACTATGATCGGCTTCTTTTCTCCATGCTTTAGAAGGGAGAACAGTAGGTGGTGGGCAATTTCAGCTCTTTTCAGTGGTTCATATCACTTGGCTCAGCCTCACAAATCGACTCTTTTGACTCTCTCATTCAGCTTCTTTTTATTCTTCCTTAAAACCAAATCCAAAATACGCGATATTTTCCACCAGTGGTTGCAAACCTGGCTGTTAACGTAGAACATTTATTCTTATTAACAAAACATTACTTTCCGTCTGCGTTTTAGTCGGCTTTCAACGTTCACCTAAGAGAACCGACTCATAGAGCCGACTCCTTCACGAACGATACCTTACCCATATTTAGTCTAGGGCAGCAAAGAAAATAGGACTTTCTACATGTATTATTAGTTTTGGGATTAATAATTAGTTTATCTTTTCATGTCGAACTTCACCTGGATGAAAAATAACGCACAAATATAAGAGTTATTGCTATTAGTTAAACGAAGCTCGGTGTATTCATTAGTACTCACAGGTGGAAATCATAAAGTCTACACACCTCGGTCTCGGTGCCTGTGGGCGCGTTTCTTCCACGCTGCTTAGCAAAATAATTTCACTTTTTGGATTGGTTTGGGCATGGTGGGGAAAACATTCGTTCCTATGTGGCATCTGTAACTTTATACTGCTCTGAAAGGAACTTATTTTTCCAGAGTCATGGACGGTAAATACTACAGTTTGTTACTTCAATTAACGGAGCGGCTAATACTGACCACACCGCTTTCCTAGCTTCTCACTTATCCTTTTTTGAGAGATGATCTATTTAAGTAAAGATTTTTCAGCTGGCGATGACGATTTGTAGCATTTACAGAACAAAACCATCCTTTCTGTGTTAAATATTTCATTGTGAAGGAGCTCAACCGGTGGTCCCGTGGAATCTCGCGATATGTCTGCATAGAGATTGCCTTTTATTTAGCACGTTGCTAACACACTTATTTAGCCAACATTTATTATAAGTTGAAGTAAATAAAAGTTACTTGAGTTAAGTGTTTGAAAAAAAAAAATCATATAAAAACAATGTGGGTGTTTTGTGTTCTAATAGTTAATAGCAATTTAATGTATGAAAGTAGTGAATTAAATACTAGCTGCTTAGCCTAATTGTAGGAAAACCCTTGTGAAAAATACATTGTGAGACAGTTTCCTGCTCTGGTTTTAGAGGGGTTTGTGACACAGGCTGGGTTAAGCTAGTCAGACTGGTTAGTGGACTATTTGGGGGTACGCATATGTTTGTTTGCAAAAGGTTGTTTGATTAGAGGCTATGGGTACTAACTGCCCTGTTTGGTAAGGCTAGTTCTAGCTGGTCAGGCTCATCCTGGCTGGTCAGGGTGTTTAGTGTAATGATATTGGAGAGGGACTTAAACACTTGCAGGTTAGACTAGTTGTTGCAGGTCCAGTTGCTCAGGCTCCTTCTAGCAAGTCAGGCTTGTTTTATTTTTTTGGGGTTTGAACACATGAAGGCTGGTTTTGGATGGTCAGGCTGCATCTGGTTGGTCAGGTGTGTTTGGTCTTAGAGGTGCTGGACCAAGCTGGTCTGGTTGGTTAGCCTGGTTGGTGAGGGCTGGTTCTGGCTTCTTTGGTTTAATGGTATTAGAGGGTTATTCTTGCTGGTCCACTTGTCTAGTCTGCTTATCAGGCTGGTTTGATTTGATCTTTAGAGAGGTTTGGACAGTTACTGCCTGGCTGTACCTGGAAGACCAACTAATCTCTGTCAGGCTGAGAGTCTATGATGACATAGAATAAGTTACATCTTAATATGCTTTTGTAAAAAAAAAAAAAAAAGACCACAGGTATTTGTAGTACTTGTATAACAGATTATTTTGCTAGATAATGAAACATTTCTCTGGTTAGTGCCAAACAAGTTGTTACTACAGAGTTGAAAGAGATCGCTGAAACCATGCAATCATTGTTTTCCATTTTTTTATTCAGATGTGGTGTTTTGTATTATAAAAATTAATGGAATTATTTTAAAAATAATGCAAAAAAATGTGTTTGTACAACAGAACCAAGTAAACCCTCGCAGCCCGCAGCTGGTGAACGCTCCGGCAGTCATCCCAGGCCATTCTTCTATGTTCAACCAGCGGTGCAGCCATTTTATACCTATCAATGGCAGATGAATCACCCTTATGGCCAGCATGGCTTCCCCGGATCTGGTAAGACACAGCAAACCATGAGAGCCGTGAAGATATTTAGTAAGGAAACACAGAGTTTATTAGCAGCTGTTCACCATTAACGTACTGGTGATGATGAGTTGAAGGTTCCTTACATTTTATGCAATACAAATAGAACACATTGCTACATGTTACAAAGGAAAGATCCACTTGCATGTTAAATACTAAATACATTTAGTATCACATAAGACGTGTTTTTTAGTGAATGCTGTCATTTACTTCCCCAGCCTTTCATTTTGGTCGCCCCTACATGCTCCCTTATTCCTACCTGCAATATCCCGGTTACGTTATGCCTCACGCTGCCATGCATCCCGTGGATTACCGCAGGGTACACGAGCGAAGCTTTCCGCACGCCCCCGGATGTGACGCTTCACTTCGACAGTACCAACACGGCCAAGCTGCCCCGAGAGAGATGGCGTGTGTAGGAGCACAAACGGATCCGAGCGAAGCCTTAAATAAACTCATTGAATGTCTGGATCAACTGCGTGCCAGTGACAGTTCCCAAACGTCTGGAAGTGTGTCACCTTTAACCAAGGAACCAAAGTGTGGGGAAGAAAGTGGAGCCATGGGAGAGGAGCTGATTAGCAAATCCAACATGGCTGATGACGATAGAAATACGAGTTGTGGCGAACAAGCCACTCAAGACGAGGATTCATCTCTGACTTCAGGAAGGGAAGAAGAAGAAAAGGAGGAGGTAGTGTATCACGACTGCTCAGAGAGCCACTCAGACTTGTCTCAGAGTCACTCACCCAGTGGTAGCTGTCAAGAGAAAAACCAGGATGAGAAGGACCAAGATGGAGAGGTGGAACAAACCAACGAAGAGATGGAGTGGAATGGATGCATCGCCAGTCGACCTTCATCCCAGTCCTCTCCTGTACGCTCTTCTTTAACCAGAAAGACTGAAGATCAAAGTGTAATCCAAAAACCGCAAAATATTTCGTGCTGCATCCTCCACTTACCGTTTGAGAAGGTGATTTCTTCTGGCGTTTATGGAGCCAGCATTACTCCTCCATCCCTTGGCTCACCGTTAAATTACACTTATCCTCCTCAGCTAGCTCACGAGCGCGTCAGCGTCCTAAGTCCATCCCTGGACGAGCTTTCGTCTCACGATGAGCTGCTCTCCACCGATTTAGACGACATTGACCTGTTCCCAAGTCGAATCTACACCAGAGGGAAACTTGCCGAGGTCGCGTCCAGGAGATGCCACAGTGCCGATCTGTGCTTGCTCTATCCCAAGAGACTGACTTGTGCCATGTGCGGTTCACACACCTTCAAAGAGCTGAGCAGGGCCAAAACATGCCGGTATGAAGACATGGAAGATTCAGACGAGGTCGAGGTTGAACGCCGTCTCAGAAATGCAGCGGGAAAAGGTCACACAAGCAGGAAAACGCACTCGCTGTTAAAACACAAACTCCGAGCTGAGCATCACAGAGAGAAGGCAGAAAGTCAGCACGAATCGTCCCGTTCTGAGCATTTATGCTGTGAGACATGCGTCTGCTCAACAGAGAAGACCCCCAGAGCAGCTAACGCTCGCCTAGGTAAAGCTGAGGGAATGCTAACTAAGCAGTACATAGCTCACTCACACTTAGTCCTGAAACAGACTTATAAATCTTGGGCTTCACAATGATTTTATATCTGAAATTTCAGGTAGCATTAGAATAATATTGAAAGATGGTATTAAAATGTATATAAATTTTAATTAACTTATGCAAATTTAGATATATTTTAAATATTTTTTTGTATATTTAAGTAAATAAATGCTGATTTTCAAAATTATTGGTACCTTTGCAGTTAATATTTGAGAGAACAGCAGCACATCGTCTGAACCGATCCTCTCTTTGCTCCTAATTATGCACAACCTCGGACTTTGTAGTACAGGAAATATATAAATTCTAGTCTGACCACTGATGGATTAAAATCCAGCAATTTAGCTTATAGCGTCTTGCTAACGATCGATTGTTTTGCAGAACGGCGGTGCAGGGCGACCTCGGATCAGCTGCTGAGGGACGGACTGAGAGCAAAAGCATGTAGAGCTCAACCCTTACCACAACGACCACGTAAACGATGCTTACTCCTTTACTTTATCTTCGATTTAACTCACACACCCACATATACTAATAGTCTTGTATATTAGTTATGAATAATATAGGTCATGTGACTGTTATGCTGGTTAATGAGAAAATGTGCTTTAATGTTTAACACTGTTTTATTTCTGCAGAAAAACCTGGGCAGAGAAAAGCTCGCTGCAAACCACCAGGGTGTCAGGGCTCCAGAAATGAGGAAGATGATGATAATGATGAGCATGAGGATGAAGAGGAAGAGCAGGAAGTGCTTCAGTACCACAGGACAAAAGGCAAGTGTGATTCTCATATAGCACCAGCTATGGACAAAAAGATATGCTGAATAACTTGTATACATCGATCGGCCATAACATTATGAGCAGTGACAGGTGACGTGAATAACACTGATGATTTCCTCATCATGGCACCTGTTAGTGGGTGGGATATATTAGGCAGCAAGTGAACATTTTTTCCTCAAAGTTGATGTGTTAGAAGCAGGAAAAATGGACAAGCGTAAGGATTTGAGCGAGTTTGACAAGGGCCAAATTGTGATGACTGGATCAGAGACTCTCCAAAACTGCAGCTCTTGTGGGGTGTTCCCGGTCTGCAGCGGTCAGTATCTATCAAAAGTGGTCCAAGAAAGGAACAGTGGTGAACCGGAGACAGGGTCATGGGTGGCCAAGGCTCATTGATGCACGTGGAGAGCGAAGGCTGGCCCGTGTGATCCGATCCTACAGATGAGTTACTGTTGCTCAAATTGCTGAAGAAGTTAATGCTGGTTCTGATAGAAAGGTGTCAGAATACACAGGGGGACCAACACAATACTGGGCACATGGTCATAATGTTATGCCTGGTATGTTACTGTTTTAGTATTTTCTAGACAGGATGCACATTAAATTTCTTTCCAACAAATTCTGTATTATTTTTGTGCTCATTTATAGGCTTTTTCTTTAAAAAAAAAAAAAAAAAAAAAACGAATAAAAATTCTTTAATATTCATTATATTGTTTCTTCTTCCTAGAGTTACATAGAGACCGGATTGTGTAGAATTAGTGAAAGCTACAGTCTACACATTTCTTTCTTGCTGCTGTTCTTTACTCTTTATTAATTAGCAAAATCATTTCTTTATTTGAGGATTTTTCCCCCTTGTAGCCTTTTCTTTATTTACTTTATATTTTTCCAATTTCATTTTTATTTTGTTTTCTGTTTGTCTCCTTGTCAGAAGTTCTACTCTCTCTTTCTCTGTCCCTCTCTGTCTCTTACTATCTTACTAAAGTGCCACTTTGCACTTTATGTGGCTAGGACAAAAAAACTTTGGTCCTAGCTGTGGTGTTTTTTTGTGTTTTGATCTTTGTTGTTTGTTTATGTAGCACCAGGTCCTGGAGAAACGTTTTCATTTCACTATGTACTGTCAGCTATATGTGGTTGAGATGACAATAAAGCTTCTTGAATCTTGTCTCTCTCAATCTGTCTTTCTCTCTCAGAGCTCTCTCTCTATCGCTGTCTCTCTCACTACTCTCTCACTATTATGTCTCTCTCTCTCACTATCACTGTCTCTCTCTCTCACTATTTCTGTCTGTCTCTCTCACTATCACTCTCTCTCACTATTACTGCCTCTGTCTCTCTCTATCTTACTATCACTGTCTCTCTCTCTCACGCAAAAGTACACTAATGTAATTTGTAATCCTTTACATTCTGATGGAATGTTTTTCTCCTCCTTTTACAGGAACCACTAAAAGAGGCGGAGCACGATGCTAAACATCACTAAAAGTTCACATCATCTTCCAGAGAGGCAGTAAACGCACGTGTTATGTTTGTGTTTGGAATTGAATAAAGTGAGTTTTGGGTTGCACAGTCGCTATGGTTACAGTTCACCGCATCAATACGACCTGCACCTTCTGTGTTCATATTAAACCTCTTTCTTTTCTCAGCCGCTTTATTTCGTCACTGTCCCTGCAGGTGAAGTGCTTCCAAATCTTCATCACAGCTAATAATAATATTGATTATAATGATGTCTGGATTCTCTGTACAATAAAGCATTTATATGGGTGATGCTCCTGAGTTTCACTTGTAATTTGTGTTAAATAAAGCTAAATATATTATGTGGAGAAGAACAGAAAAAAGACAAAACTGAACAAATGAAACAATTAAAAATGCAACAGATCCATTTTACATTCAGGCATAAAGGTACCAAATTGTAATATCTTTTACCTGAGAAGGTGCATCAGTCCCTAAGAACTAATTCTATACCATATTTTGTTATTTTAAGGTATAATATTAATGAAGGTATAAGGTATTATACCACTTAAGGTACAAAAGCTGCGCCATGCAACAACAAGGAACAGGAGAGCCTTATCAACTGGGTAGGAATATCTTTATCCATGTGAGCTCCATATTGCTGCAACAGAAATATCTGTAATCGTTCAGTCCTTAATAACATCAGTATCTTAACAGAAATCTAGATTCCTAATGAGCAAGAGAATGGTGACACTGGAAAGGAAAAACTCCCTGAGACAGTGAAGAAATCCTGAGAGGAACCTGTCCTTATCTGGATGACACCGGATAGTGTGAATATAAATCATTACAGTATACTGAAGTAGAAGTGGTTAAGACTGTGTTTACGGGATGTTCAGTATGAACAGATAGTAGTAGAGTCCAGGGATGAGTACAGGTCAGTCTTCATGATTATGATCACAACAGCAGCTCTTAGGTAAAAAATCTACAGTTTCCAGGTGATTTCATCCACCTGAGATTATTTGTCTAGACAAAATTACACTTCACTCTCATTTAAAATAGTTCAATACATCAGTGGTATAAGTTCAAATTTAACAGAACTTGAAATCTATCTAAAAGAATAATCACTAAGAGTTTCACTGAGAATTTGAGAAGCTAATTTTGTGACAAATCAACAAAAATGTATCTCGGTTTTGGGACACCCCTCCAAATCATTGAATTAAGGTTTTGTGTTTCAGGGGTTGGACTTGGCCCCTTAGTTCCAGTGAAAGGAAGTCTTAATGCCTCAGCATACCAAGACACTGATAAATTTAGGGATGACCCCTTCCTGTTCCAACATGACTGCGCTCCATTGCACAAAGCAAGGTCCATAAAAACATGGATGAGTGAGTTTAGTGTGGAGGAACTTGACTGCGCATTTGTGAGGTCAGACACTTATGTTGCACAAGAAGGTCTGGCTCACAGTGTCCACTCTAATTCATCTCAAAGGTGTTCCCGAAGGTCAGGACTCACTTATCCATGTCTTTATGGACCTTGCTTTGTGCACTGGTGTGCAGTCATGTTGGAACAGGAAGGGGTCATCCCCAAACTGTTCCTACAAGTTGGGAATTGTCCAAAATGTCTTGGTATGCTGAAGCATTAAGAGTTCCTTTCACTGGAACTAAGGGGCCGAGCCCAACCCCTGAAAAACAGCAACTGAATTCAATGATTTGGAGGGGTGTCCCAAAATTTTTGGCAATATAGTGCATGTGTGAAAAAGTGAATCTTTTTGTGAAAATTTGTAGACTTCCTGTTAAAGTCAAGAAGACTTCCTTTTGAAGACGACAAAGAAAATTTAGGCCTTGTTGATTGGCTGGAATATGGCTCCATTCAATCCAGAGCTCAACCAATCACACGGCTTGCTTTGGGCCAATCACTGACACAGCCTTATTTATTTAAACTTGGGTGACGAAGCCTTTTTGGGTGTTTTTCTTTGTTCAAGACGCAAACTATTTGAGTGAGTATGACCTGTTTGTTGGTTTCCTGTTTTCACATTTACTTTCCTATACTTTATGCAGCTGTTTGTTCTAGTAGCTTTGCAAGCTAATAACGACTAACAGTTTGTTTGGTTTTTCCTCAGTTTTCCTGCTTGTCTCTTGTTCAAAAGCTGAAGATATGGTTGTTGCAGCTTCCCAGCACCCACCTGGTTTTGAACCTCATGCTCAAGGCATTCCTTCTGGGATGGCTTCAGCTCAGGGGACTCGACATGCTGGCCCAAATCCTTACAGAGGCCCCAATCCAAGTCACCTGGACCGTCAACAGCAAGGCAACTGGCCTTTTTTCTATGTTCAACCCTCACAGCCTTATGTAACATGCCAGTGGCCCATGCCGATGCCTTATGTTCCCTATGGAGGCTTCCCTGGGTTGGGTAGGTGCACTGCTGTTTTGGTTACTGTGTGGTTTTCTGCATTTTGCAAGAGTGTTATGGTGCTTTTATACTGTAAAAGGTCTGGCTAGCTTGCCTAGCTTCCTTCAGCTAGTTAAAGGCTACTTGTATATGCTTTCATGAAGTGGTTGGTGTGCTGCTATTTGCTGATATTTCTCTGCTTTGTCTTGCATAACTTGCAGATTATCCTGGGAAAATAATCCAGGGATATTTCTCTTACCAGCTGAATAAAGAATTTTGGTGCTTTTTGATTGGCTCTGGAAATTAAGTCACTTATATTTTGCAAATACTGTCTTTTTGGCTTAATGTCTTTTTAGGGTTGCATGCAAAATTGTTTACACCTACAGGGTTTAAAAAAAAAAAGTCAAATGCATAGTAGTACCCTTAAAGTGATTTGTAACAAGATTACATGTTCGGGTAGGAAAACTTTCGATTCCTGTAGTGGCCTTGTGAATATGGCCAAATGTAACCTTAAATCTAGTGGATTATTTTGCCTGAAAACATTTTAATCTGTTCTCTCTTTGTCCTAGGGTATGGCATGGTGTTGCCACCTTTCCCTCCTGCTTCTTATGTTGAAGCTCCTGGCTACATTCTTCCCCACACCCAGCTGCACATGGTCGACTACAGACGCATGATGGCCCCTCATTTGGCGCCTGCGATGGCATACCAGGCACGCAGGTTCCGCTACCAGCACACAACGCCATCTGGTCGAGTCATGGTTAGTTCAGAAGTTCAAACTGAACCTGTTTCTGTCAACTCTTCACGACAGGGCTGCAATGTTGTAACAAGTACCGAAAGCATCTCTGAATCTGGAAGAAGTACTGACACTAGTGTTCTCTCATCTATACCAAATGAAGACCAAGCTGCTTGTCCTGAAAAGGGCTGTGCAGTGATGTCAAGTAAAATGGGTGGCGATACAGCCAAAATTTCTACTGTTCATAATGGCGGTATCCTCTTCCAAGCAGAGGAGGTTCGGATTGAATGTAGTGGTTCCCCTTCTGCAGTGAAGATCACACATTCCAAGGAGACCACTGAGCTAGCCAGCAATGTTGATGGTGAGCTCTTGCAGTGTAATGTGGGATCTGCAGAAGATGTTGTCCTGAGGTGTTTCCAGCCTGTGCCTTTTGGGGATGAGGAAAGGAAAGGTACAAAAAACCTCAGCCATTTGGAGGACCCTTGCCCTGATATTCTAATGGTTTCTTGTCCCTCAAATGGTTCTGTGAGCACACTAGAAGGCTCAATTGTTGCGCCTGTAGAACCGGTCAACAGTACACTGGTTCAAGGGGATCCCAGCTTGGTAAAAAATGCCCAGGATATGTGTGGAAACCCCAAGAACATTCACTTCAAAATCTTGCGATTACCCCTTGAGCTGCAGTGTCTGGAAGAGTTGCAGCAGATGGAGGCCTCTGTTTGGTCTGTAGAGTCTTTGATGCCTTATGTGCCTACATCAGAGTGGATGATGCAAAATAGCCTGATGACTCCTGGGAAACCATCCCTTCCCACAGTAATGGAGGTTCCTGCTGAGAGTGCTATACACTCAACTCAGTCACCAGCAGATGCAACACCATCTTTGCTGGAAGCTGGAACAGTGATTGAATTTGATGGACATGACTCGATGACCTCACTCGAATCCCTTCCACCATTCCTTCCTTCGGCCAGTAGACTAGCAGAGTTTGGTAATGCGTATTTCAATAAATTATCCACTAATGTTCAGAAGGTCAGCAACCCTGATAACATGGCAAAGGGACAATCTGAAGCCCATCAGAACACCAGAGTCCAGACGGGACACCAAAGTCCTAATGCTGCTCCTAAGAAACTGAAAGAGGAGACCATCAACCAGAGTGTTGCGATATCCGAGGTTGGTCTTAATGATCGGGAGGATTGTGCAGTGACTATGTTTCCAGAGTCACCTCTCAAAAACAAAATGCGTATGTGTAAAAGCTGTTCGGTGAAACGCAGTGCAGACATCTGCTCTGGTAGTCCAAGCAGCAAGGCTGCCTGCCTCAAGCGGCACAAAGTTTCTCGTGCTCTTTTAGCGGGAGATAAGGTCAAGGTTCCGTTGTGTGCCACATGTGTGTGCGCTCCTGAGAGAAAACCTAGGTGCAAGGTGGCTGCTGTTAATACAGAGTCAAACATCACAAACAATGAAATCTCTGAAAATGATGTATATCCTTCAAAAATGTGCTCAAAAAATTTGTACAAGGTTCAAAATCCCCATTTGGGTAAACATTTGGAGAAATGCCCCATGTCTCACCAGTCCAAGCTGAGGGAGCAGAATTGCTTGTGTGAGGATATGAAAGCTTTACATTCCACTTCAGCATGGAACAAGAATGGACATGGCCAGCATAACGACCTCACTTGGGAAAGAAATGAGGAAAACCTGGCTCTTTCAGCAATGAACAGATGGACGGATGGCGAGCAGAGATTCACTGGTGGTAGGAAGGTTTCAAGTTGACCTACATACTAATTGTGGGAATTTTTGTCCTTTTGCTAATCTAATTTGCTGTTCTTTCCTTAGAGAAGTCATGGAGAGGAAGTACGCATGGGTCAGATAGTGAGAGTACCAAAAGTGGAGGAAAGATGAGGACCCACAATAAACCAAAACGCACACAATCACTAGGTAAGTAAAGATTGTGTGATAACCTGGGAGATCATTCTGGATCCTTGTAACCTTGAATCAGACTTGTTGTGCTTGATCCTGGGGATGTTGAACATTTTGCACAAACCTTACTTTTTTGTAAGGAAATGTTTTAAAATTTGTGGAAGGAGTCTCATGTTGGGGTGTCAACATGCACTCTTTTCTTCCCCCTCTTCCAGAAGTTCACAGAAGAGACACAAGATACTGAAGACACTATTTGCACAATGACCGAATGGACAAGGGCACGTTTTTAAGATCACGTTTTAAACATCACAAGTAATTTTTCCCACTTCCTTTAAGAAAAAGCACTGCACAGTTTTATACAGTGAATACAGCACTTTTAAATAAACCACATTTTCCTTATTCTTTGGCTTCGTGTGGTTCTTGCACACATCACATCCTGTTTAAACTGTGTTTATTAGTGTGATTGACTCTTGAGGCATAAAAAAATTAGCATTATATTGCTATTTACAAGCTCCTAAACTTGCTGTGATTAAAGCCAAGACTAAACTAAATTAGTTTTAGGTTACACTTTAAGCTTAAGGCTAATTTATTTCTAGACACTTCCCTGTTGACCTCTTGAGCTATATGAACCATCTGGTTGCTTGAAGTATTGTGCAGTAGCTGTAAATGTGCATTTATGATGTAGTAACTTTGAAATGTGTTTTGTTTGGGTTTTTAGTTTGATTCTTAAAGTTCTTGTACACAAGATACTGGTTATGGTTTCCAGCAACAAATGGAGAGCTTGAGTTGTCTGTCCCCGTGGTTTAGGCTGTTGTAATGTAGAATGCTTACTTGAACATGTAGTGTGTAACATGAGGACTAACTTGATTGGGGGTGTAAGGGGATACAAATAGGATGTCTCATGGTGCCATGGTGGAAAGTTAAATGAATTGTTTAAGACTGTAAGCCACTTGCCTTTTGTTGGATTTATGGCTATTGGCAATTTAGTGGTAGCTGAATAATTATTTTTGTTAACTTCAGGTTACTAGAACCTGATCTAGGCCTAGAAATCTCTTCAAAATGTTGTGGTAGCCAGGGGTCCTATTTCAGCTCTGTCCAGCATGTTCATTGTCTTACCCTGTTTATTTCCAATAACTCCTAACTACTTGCAGACAGTTCCTTTCCCTTCGCTCAAGTGAGGTTAGAGAGCTGCAGGATTGCTATATGTATATATTCCAGCAGCTTGTTGGTGGTTGATGTGTTCAATTAGTCAGTGAGTGTACAGTCCTAAAGTACATGTTGAACAGTTAAGACAGTGGTGGCTCAGGTGGTTAAAACTCTGGGTTGTTGATTAGAAGATAAGGGTTCAAGCCCCAGCACCTTCAAGCTGCTGGGCCCCTGAGCAATGCCCCCAACACTCTCCTGCTGCCCCAGGGTAGTTGCACCATTCATTTCTTAATGTGACTGTAGAATGTCATTTGTTCAACCGATGTAACTAGTAGTGAGTGAATCGTAGATTTATTAGCTTGTGCTTTAAGGGGCTTAATGGCTGTTTATCATTTTCCATCAAGAGTATTTGGAAATTGTCATTCACTACCCAGGAACAAAAATGGTGTTTTATAGTGTTATCTGAACTGCTTGTATTACACACAGAGCCTGGAACCCATCCCAGGGGACTCAGGGCACAAGCTAGGGGCACTCCCTGGATGAGGCAGCAAGCTAGTGTGCGTGCAAAAAAAAAAAAACTAAGTACATGACATTGTCCATCACATTACTGTGTTCAGCTGAGACCAAGTTTTCAAATCTGCTCTAAAGTAATGACACAAGTGATGAATCCCAGGTGAGGGAAGTCTTTTATTATGAAGCATACAAAAATACATCTACGTTAAAATATATATTGGCATGCTGCATCAAAAATCACTTTCAGTGATGCTAATGCTAAAAATCCATAATACATTGAATATCAACCACTGCCTATACAGATAGAAACTGTAGATACACACCTTCATTCAGTCTCACAGTTCAGGTGAGCACATTTACAATGAAATAATTTATTAAAACTTTAAACAAAAATAATAAATAACACAAATTAAATCTCTTTCCAGATCTGCATTCTTTCATTGAGGCTAACTTCTTATATCTAACAATTTATGTATTCTATTTTTCTCCTAAAGCTAAACTGATCTCTTGATCTGTTTTATGTTTTTAAATGATTCTGAATCGACTCAATTGAATCAAATGGTAGCTGAATCAATGACAGATTTAATTCTACGTTTCTAAACGAATAACAGAATTTGGAAAAGTGGGATGGGATTTTTCTTCATTTTTACAGATGCTTCCAAATAACTCAATTCAGATTCGGGTGAAGTTGTAAAGGTAATGCTCCACTTTAAGTTGATTCAAAAGAATCAGAATTGAATCACATGATGGTAATTGAATCGCAATAATTGAATCTCATGATTGTAAAGTCTGAGATTTCATGATGTACTGAAGTAATCAATAAATCGATTAAAACTATACTGAATCCGTAAACAACGTTACAGATGTTTACGAATGTCAAAATTATTATTCGCCATTTCTCCTTGGCAACAGAATGCTTCTGCACATTTCTGCTAAACGTTACTCTCGCTAGTGCCATACAGCTGCGCGAGCGTGTGAAATCTCGGCCCCCACTTGTCTAAATAATCATAATCGTGTTCGTTATCGTCGTCGGACTGCAGTGAGCTGAGCGACTCCGCCACAGACCCCTCGCCTTCATAGGCATACGTCTGCACTGAATCATACGGCGGTGCTTCCTCATCCAGGTCCACGTCGCAGAGCTTGGCCAGCATGTAGCCGTACACGTTACTGCTGTTAGCATGAGTGCTGTACTTAGTGTCTGTCTGAGACACGTAGCACGACAAACTCTGGATCTCAGGCTGCTTTTCCTGTCGTAGTTTAACATTGCTAGGTTTTACATCATCAACATGTCGT
The DNA here is from genome assembly GCF_019097595.1 of Hemibagrus wyckioides. Taxonomy (NCBI): domain Eukaryota; kingdom Metazoa; phylum Chordata; class Actinopteri; order Siluriformes; family Bagridae; genus Hemibagrus; species Hemibagrus wyckioides. The sequence continues at coordinate 20,936,395 of NC_080722.1, read as the reverse complement.
GGTTTATTGCCATTAAGCACTAGTTCAGCGTAGCTTAGCGGCTCTGTGTGCGTCTTCCACAGTTTGGTGATGTCGAATGCCACTGTGTCTTCCTCCCCGCCACCTTCATCATCGTAATGGACAATGTTTTCCCGCACGTTTTCCTCCTCATCACGAGGAAAAGGTTTTTTACTGCTGTTGCTGCTGAGGAACAGCATGAGCACCAGCATCACTGCAGAGAGGAAACACCATCATTACTACATTACAGTCTTCATTCTGAAACCTATACAAAACTGCCCCAAACTCTACACCCTTCACAACACTGCCCCAAACTCTACACCCTTCACAACACTGCCCCAAACTCTACACCCTTCACAACACTGCCCCAAACTCTACACCCTTCACAACACTGCCCCAAACTCTACACCCTTCACAAAACTGCCCCAAACTCTACACCCTTTACAATACTGCCCCAAACTCTACAGTCTAAACCGTACACCCTAAACTCTGCTGCCTAATACTGCACTCTGAAACCTACACCACAAACTAAACACTTAACTCTAAACCCTGCATTCTAAAAAAAAACAAACCCCACACCCCAAAACCCTCTACACCAGGGGTGTCAAATCTTATCAGCAAAGGGCCAGTGTGGGTGCAGGTTTTCAGCCAGGTTTTTTAGGAACCACACCTAATTCCACCTGTTTAATCAACTGATTTTGGCTTTCAGTAGACTCAGGTGTGGCTTCTGCTCAGTTGGAATGAAAACCTACACCCACATCGGCCCTTTGCAGATAAGATTTGATGCCCCTGATCTACACTCTAAACCCTAAACCCTAAATACATATTCCAATCAGTACCAAGCACGATGAAGCCGCAGGTGAGCATGGTGGTTAGCGCTGCTGTGCTAAGGTTAGCTGGGAGTGTGTGAGGTTCAGCATGACGACAGGATGAAACATCCCCGTCTGCATCACACTCACACACTCGGATGGTCAGGGCGTGTGTGCTGGACTGCATTGGCTCTCCTCCATCAGACACAGTGATGGGAAGATGGTACACACTCGGAGACACCCAGCTACTCCGCCGTGTCAGGACTCTCGCTGAGTTATCTGTGAGACAGACAGGCAGACAAATAGTGAGACAAGCTGACAGACAGACAGGTGGAATGTGAGAGCAAAACAGAGTGAGACTTATAGAGAGTGAGACAGTTACCGTGGTTATCTATGAGGGTGAAGTTGGGATTTTTCTTCGCTTCAGGAGAAAGTGTGTACCGGAAACGCTGTCCTCCTATTGGCTCGTCCGCATCTTTGGCTCTTATTGATTGGACCAGCTGAGATACACACACACACACACACCTCAGGTACAGAAATTCAAAACACATTACATATTCATGTTGGTGTATTTACGTCCAAAAATGTATACCTGCCCTGCTCTTGCGCTGGCACACAGGAAAACTTCGTGATAGTGAGATATTGATGGAGGATTATCGTTGACGTCTAGAACTCTTATAGTCAAGAACACACTCGCTGTCTTCAGTGGGTTCTCTAACACGACACACACACTTCACATTAGTCCATTTTATATAGCAGTTAAAGCACAACTACAGAGAGACTCAAAATCAGTGATTAGAGAGTCAAATTTAGTGATTCATGATTTGTGTGTGTTTGTGTGCACTCACTTGTCTCCATGGCTACCACAGTGAGATTATGCCAGCTGATTTCTTCTCTGTCCAGAGGAAGGACAGTCGTCACAGAACCACTGGACACGCCCACTGAGAAATACTGATCCGGATCACTGAGGCGATCGATCATATACCTGCACACAAACACAGACAGACAGAAAGACACTATATTTAGAGATCTCAAAATGTTCACACAGAGTGATATAAATTAGCTCATTAGCATATCTGGCACAATCATACTTTTATTACAAACACTGAGCGTTTGGAATGCTGCTGTAGCGTTTCTTACCGTACGGAGTTGTTAGCAGCGTCGGGGTCTCGGGCTGAGATGGTGATCAGCGCGGTGCCGATTTTAGCGTCTTCACGAACCTCAGCGTAATAAAGCGTGGAGCTGAACTGGGGTGGTTCGTCCACGTCCTCAACGCTCACCTGCACCGTGGTGATGTCACTATATGGCCCGTTAGCAGAGAAACGTTTGTCAGTGTGTGTGTTAGCGGCCTCCACTTTCAGAGTGTAGATACGTTTCGTCTCAAAGTCCAGACGCTGAAACACAGACACATGATGAGAACTGAGGAGAGTCGATTTAACGTTAGCAGTTAGAACAAGTCAAAGATAGTGCTTCCTGTGTACCTGCTTGACAGTGATGACCCCATACGTGCTGGTGGAGTCGGTGCTGATGTCGAACATGTCCAGTCCATCCCCGTCCACCACTCTGTAGCGCATTTCTGCGTTGATGCCTAGATCGTGATCTTGAGCTTCGATGTGTCCCACGACAGAACCGATGGGAGCGGATTCTGGGATGCTTATCTGATACAGCTCTGAGAGAAGGGGAGATTAAAGAGGATAGCAGTTAAATAGCATGTTAAATCCACAACAAACAAAAATCAACAGTGCCCCTTAATCAAACCATTCTTTACTTGATTTTACATCTAGGATTACTCTGAAAAAACTGCCTTGAGTTTGGAACCAACACTGTCCTCAGATTTATATTTAAATTAGGTGTGTGTTGAATTGCTATTTGCTACACCTCTTTTTGAAAGAAACTAAATGTTAGCAAGCTAGCTACTATTTACACCACAATGCTGTTGGATTCTGGATTCTGATTGGTCAAAAAGTGTCGATTAATTTTCTATAACAGTAGCTCTGATATTCATGTGCTTGTTCTAATACATTAGTGTTTCTATAGCAACGACTTCCTTACAGGGGCGTGTATGACTGACAATACACATAAAACATGTCTAATTGTTGATATGGTGAAATTAAGCAAAGTAAGAAGTGTGTTTATTAAACGTTTATGAAGGAGTCTTCAGTGCTTTTCAGGGCATTATAACAATCAGATATAAAGCTGTTAAAGTTTACCGATAACTTCCAGAAAGAGGAAAAGATGTGTTTTTTGGTCTTATTAACCTCAAAGAAGAGAGACAGAAAAAGGAGACTGCTGAGGGAATGATTGTTGCTATAACACAAGTGAGAACATGAACGAAGGTGTTTTGCAGATATAACTGTAAATGTATAATACAGCCATTTTATGAACAGTTGACAAACTGTGATGGCATAAGACTAGTAAGAACACTTGGGGTCATGCTGTTAGAGGAAAACAATCAACATCAGGGTGGTAAGAGTGCCTCTGATTATTAGAGTTACTAGTGGTAAAGTTCTCACTCTGAGGGAAGTGTGGAGGATTGTCATTGACGTCGCTCAGAGTGATGTTGACCGTTGTCGTTCCGGCCAAACCTCCCAGCTGACCCGCCATGTCTTTAGCCTGAATGACGACCTCATATTGACCCTTGACTTCTCGATCCATATCAGGCAATGACACACGCACCTCACCTACAGTCAGACAGAGAGGAAAACAGGAGTGTAACAAGCACCGTATGGCAGATTTCATCATCACTGATATTATTATTTCTGTTCTCTTTCCATTACATCATTACCTATATGCTAACGCTTATAATAATAATAATAATAATAATAATAATAATAATAATAATAATAATAATAATAACTAGGTCAGATTATTACACTTTACTTTCTTATTGATCTAAATGAGATTTTACTCACAAGCACAAAAACATCATTTAACATGCTGGTAAATTTGGTAGCATTAAGCTTCTAATGCTAAACACATTTAAACACAAAAAAGTAAAAAAAAAAAAAATAGTTATCTTATAATACTCACTGATTATAGTAAAAGAATTCAAAATATTTGATATCATACACATTTTCTACAGCAGGGAATCATGTAATAATGCTAAATGCTAACAGAACTAAGAAGCCATTTTTTCAGGAAACGTGAAGCACGCCGCCATCAAGTGGTCATTATCAAAGTGACTTTTTTTCCTGTTTTCCTGAAGCTGACTGACTAAAATAAATCTTTATGCTGTTTTTACCCCTCTGTATTGACGGTTTTTAACACAACCCATGACATTGTAAAACAACAGTGTTGAAGAAAAAGTAATGTAATCAACTCTGAGACAATTCTGTTCTAGCGAGTTAGCTAAGCTAGCTAAGCTACATACTTGATGGCTCCACAATAGACGTCTTTTTTTATAATATAATAACCAATTACATGGGCTTATCAGCTAATATGTTGTATATTTACTTATTTATCTTTAGCAAAAGGTTAGCTATCGTCCTGTTTTTTTTTTGTTTTTGTTTTTTTTGACATAAAATGACATAAAAATGTAATATTTTAGTGTCTGTCTTGCCTGTGTGTCGGTCCACAGAGAAATACGGCTGCCCCTTCACAACACTGTACACCACTCGAGCGCTGTTACCGTATGACGGATCATCAGCGTCTGTAGCCGTCACCCGAATCACAGGCGTACCTATAATCAGAGAACATAAACACAAACGGTTGCAATTTGCAAAAAACCTTCAAATATAAATACAAATCTTTAATTAAATTAAATCAAATTTTCAAGCTCTTTAAAAGAGATGTCTCATAAACAGGCCAATGAACACTATAGTTTTTGTCCAGAGGTTTCACCTGAGACTTGAATGTGTGCTCATTTAGCAGGTAGATAGATAGTATAAATAAAACTAAAGGATAGAAATAAATGAATTCAAAGAAAACACATTGATGAAGAAAACGTAATTCTTTTAAACTTTTGTTTAGGCTTTAGTCTTGTAATTGCTCTGAGCTGCAATGTTATTAATTCTTGTTTCCTCCCAGTGTATATAGTATGTTGTCATATACATGCACACCCACACACTGAAAGTAGAGTAAAACCTACCAACAGCAGACATCTCAGGTACGGTGGCCTGGTAGGGTCCATCCAGGAACTTGGGCTCGTTATCATTAATATCCTGGATCTTGACTATGAAGCGGGACTCGGGTTCGAGGGCACGGCCTGTGTGGCGATGAGTGGCCTGAGCACGCAGGGTGTACTGCTCTTTCATCTCACGGTCCAACCTCTGTACAGCGTGGATATCACCTACACACACATATGCTATTATTATTATTATTATTATTATTATTATTATTATTATTATTATTATTAGCAATAATTATTAGGTCAGAGAAAATAAATTCTCTGTGTGTTTCCTCACCAGTGCTGTCATCCAGTGTGAACGTGGTTCCTGCACCTTCTCCTGATAGAATATATTTAACAGATCCATCTCCTTTATCCAAATCTGAGTGAAGCTGAAACACACACAAACACACATACAAACACATAGCATTTTATTCTCACTGTCTTCATACACTAATATACAGTAATATACTTATTAGATTTAGGGGGATGTGGTAGCTTAGTGGTTAAGGTGTTGGATTCCTGATCAGTAGTTTGTGAGTTTGAATCACACGTCCACCAAGCTGTGTGTACTGGGCCCCTGAGCAAGGCCCTTAATTGCTCAGTTGTATAAAATGAGATAAATTCTAATTTGCTCTGGATAAGAGTGTCTGCCAAATGCCAGAAATGCAAATGTAGTTTATGAGTAATAGTGTTATGGTGCATAAGCAGTGGTGGAATGAATACACTTTAGTATTAGTAGTATAATATATAATTTGGTTTATGTAATCTGAAGCAGTCTCTGGCAAATGGATTTCCTTATCTTATCTTATCTTATCTTATCTTATCTTATCTTATCTTATCTTATCTTAAATAGCAGAGTGTATAGTATACAGTGAATATCAATAATATATACTTATATATTAGTACATATTATAGTATTACCATCACAAGTATTAGTAGTGGTATAGTATAATATAGTACATGTAGTATTAATAAAAGCAGATTAGTACAGAGTATTTTATTATTGTTCGACTGGTAACAATAGTATAGAGTGGTAGTGTAGTATACTGGTATAATTGATATAGATGTAGTAGATGTGGTAGTGTAGTATACTGGTATAATAGATATAGATGTAGTAGATGTGGTAGTGGTAGTGTAGTATACTGGTATAATAGATATAGATGTAGTAGATGTGGTATTGGTAGTGTAGTATACTGGTATAATAGATATAGATGTAGTAGATGTGGTAGTGGTAGTGTAGTATACTGGTATAATAGATATAGATGTAGTAGATGTGGTAGTGGTAGTGTAGTATACTGGTATAATAGATATAGATGTAGTAGATGTGGTAGTGGTAGTGTAGTATACTGATATAATAGATATAGATGTAGTAGATGTGGTATTGGTAGTGTAGTACACTGGTATAATTAATGTAGATGTAGTAGATGTGGTAGTGGTAGTGTAGTATACTGGTATAATAGATATAGATGTAGTAGATGTGGTAGTGTAGTATACTGGTATAATAGATATAGATGTAGTAGATGTGGTAGTGTAGTATACTGATATAATAGATATAGATGTAGTAGATGTGGTAGTGTAGTATACGGGTATAATAGATATAGATGTAGTAGATGTGGTAGTGTAGTATACTGATATAATAGATATAGATGTAGTAGATGTGGTAGTGGTAGTGTAGTATACTGGTATAATAGATATAGATGTAGTAGATGTGGTAGTGTAGTATACTGGTATAATAGATATAGATGTAGTAGATGTGGTAGTGGTAGTGTAGTATACTGGTATAATAGATATAGATGTAGTAGATGTGGTAGTGGTAGTGAAGTATACTGATATAATAGATATAGATGTAGTAGATGTGGTATTGGTAGTGTAGTACACTGGTATAATTAATGTAGATGTAGTAGATGTGGTAGTGGTAGTGTAGTATACTGGTATAATAGATATAGATGTAGTAGATGTGGTAGTGTAGTATACGGGTATAATAGATATAGATGTAGTAGATGTGGTAGTGTAGTATACTGATATAATAGATATAGATGTAGTAGATGTGGTAGTGTAGTATACTGGTATAATAGATATAGATGTAGTAGATGTGGTAGTGTAGTATACTGGTATAATAGATATAGATGTAGTAGATGTGGTAGTGTAGTATACGGGTATAATAGATATAGATGTAGTAGATGTGGTAGTGTAGTATACTGGTATAATAGATATAGATGTAGTAGATGTGGTAGTGTAGTATACGGGTATAATAGATATAGATGTAGTAGATGTGGTAGTGTAGTATACTGATATAATAGATATAGATGTAGTAGATGTGGTAGTGTAGTATACTGATATAATAGATATAGATGTAGTAGATGTGGTAGTGTAGTATACTGATATAATAGATATAGATGTAGTAGATGTGGTAGTGTAGTATACTGGTATAATAGATATAGATGTAGTAGATGTGGTAGTGTAGTATACTGGTATAATAGATATAGATGTAGTAGATGTGGTAGTGTAGTATACTGATATAATAGATATAGATGTAGTAGATGTGGTAGTGTAGTATACGGGTATAATAGATATAGATGTAGTAGATTTGGTAGTGTAGTATACTGATATAATAGATATAGATGTAGTAGATGTGGTAGTGTAGTATACGGGTATAATAGATATAGATGTAGTAGATGTGGTAGTGTAGTATACTGATATAATAGATATAGATGTAGTAGATGTGGTAGTGTAGTATACTGATATAATAGATATAGATGTAGTAGATGTGGTAGTGTAGTATACGGGTATAATTGATATAGATGTAGTAGATGTGGTAGTGTAGTATACTGGTATAATAGATATAGATGTAGTAGATGTGGTAGTGTAGTATACGGGTATAATAGATATAGATGTAGTAGATGTGGTAGTGGTAGTGTAGTATACTGGTATAATAGATATAGATGTAGTAGATGTGGTAGTGTAGTATACTGATATAATAGATATAGATGTAGTAGATGTGGTAGTGTAGTATACGGGTATAATAGATATAGATGTAGTAGATGTGGTAGTGTAGTATACTGATATAATAGATATAGATGTAGTAGATGTGGTAGTGTAGTATACTGATATAATAGATATAGATGTAGTAGATGTGGTAGTGTAGTATACTGATATAATAGATATAGATGTAGTAGATGTGGTAGTGTAGTATACTGGTATAATAGATATAGATGTAGTAGATGTGGTAGTGTAGTATACTGGTAAAATAGATATAGATGTAGTAGATGTGGTAGTGTAGTATACTGGTATAATAGATATAGATGTAGTAGATGTGGTAGTGTAGTATACTGATATAATAGATATAGATGTAGTAGATGTGGTAGTGTAGTATACGGGTATAATAGATATAGATGTAGTAGATGTGGTAGTGTAGTATACTGATATAATAGATATAGATGTAGTAGATGTGGTAGTGTAGTATACTGATATAATAGATATAGATGTAGTAGATGTGGTAGTGTAGTATACTGGTATAATAGATATAGATGTAGTAGATGTGGTAGTGTAGTATACTGATATAATAGATATAGATGTAGTAGATGTGGTAGTGGTAGTGTAGTATACTGGTATAATAGATATAGATGTAGTAGATGTGGTAGTGTAGTATACTGGTATAATAGATATAGATGTAGTAGATGTGGTAGTGTAGTATACTGGTATAATAGATATAGATGTAGTAGATGTGGTAGTGTAGTATACTGGTATAATAGATATAGATGTAGTAGATGTGGTAGTGTAGTATACTGGTATAATAGATATAGATGTAGTAGATGTGGTAGTGTAGTATACTGGTATAATAGATATAGATGTAGTAGATGTGGTAGTGTAGTATACTGGTATAATAGATATAGATGTAGTAGATGTGGTAGTGTAGTATACTGGTATAATAGATATAGATGTAGTAGATGTGGTAGTGTAGTATACTGGTATAATAGATATAGATGTAGTAGATGTGGTAGTGTAGTATACTGATATAATAGATATAGATGTAGTAGATGTGGTAGTGTAGTATACTGGTATAATAGATATAGATGTAGTAGATGTGGTAGTGTAGTATACTGATATAATAGATATAGATGTAGTAGATGTGGTAGTGTAGTATACTGGTATAATAGATATAGATGTAGTAGATGTGGTAGTGTAGTATACTGATATAATAGATATAGATGTAGTAGATGTGGTAGTGTAGTATACGAGTATAATAGATATAGATGTAGTAGATGTGGTAGTGTAGTATACTGATATAATAGATATAGATGTAGTAGATGTGGTAGTGTAGTATACTGGTATAATAGATATAGATGTAGTAGATGTGGTAGTGTAGTATACTGATATAATAGATATAGATGTAGTAGATGTGGTAGTGTAGTATACTGGTATAATAGATATAGATGTAGTAGATGTGGTAGTGTAGTATACTGATATAATAGATATAGATGTAGTAGATGTGGTAGTGTAGTATACTGATATAATAGATATAGATGTAGTAGATGTGGTAGTGTAGTATACTGGTATAATAGATATAGATGTAGTAGATGTGGTAGTGTAGTATACTGATATAATAGATATAGATGTAGTAGATGTGGTAGTGTAGTATACGAGTATAATAGATATAGATGTAGTAGATGTGGTAGTGTAGTATACTGATATAATAGATATAGATGTAGTAGATGTGGTAGTGTAGTATACTGGTATAATAGATATAGATGTAGTAGATGTGGTAGTGTAGTATACGAGTATAATAGATATAGATGTAGTAGATGTGGTAGTGTAGTATACTGATATAATAGATATAGATGTAGTAGATGTGGTAGTGTAGTATACTGATATAATAGATATAGATGTAGTAGATGTGGTAGTGTAGTATACTGGTATAATAGATATAGATGTAGTAGATGTGGTAGTGTAGTATACTGGTATAATAGATATAGATGTAGTAGATGTGGTAGTGTAGTATACGGGTATAATAGATATAGATGTAGTAGATGTGGTAGTGTAGTATACGGGTATAATAGATATAGATGTAGTAGATGTGGTAGTGGTAGTGTAGTATACTGGTATAATAGATATAGATGTAGTAGATGTGGTAGTGTAGTATACTGATATAATAGATATAGATGTAGTAGATGTGGTAGTGTAGTATACGGGTATAATAGATATAGATGTAGTAGATGTGGTAGTGTAGTATACGGGTATAATAGATATAGATGTAGTAGATGTGGTAGTGTAGTATACGGGTATAATAGATATAGATGTAGTAGATGTGGTAGTGGTAGTGTAGTATACTGGTATAATAGATATAGATGTAGTAGATGTGGTAGTGTAGTATACTGATATAATAGATATAGATGTAGTAGATGTGGTAGTGTAGTATAGGGGTATAATAGATATAGATGTAGTAGATGTGGTAGTGTAGTATACGGGTATAATAGATATAGATGTAGTAGATGTGGTAGTGTAGTATACTAATATAAGAGATATAGATGTAGTAGATGTGGTAGTGTAGTATACGGGTATAATAGATATAGATGTAGTAGATGTGGTAGTGTAGTATACTGGTAAAATTAATGTAGATGTAGTAGATGTGGTAGTGTAGTATACTGGTATAATAGATATAGATGTAGTAGATGTGGTAGTGTAGTATACTGATATAATAGATATAGATGTAGTAGATGTGGTAGTGTAGTATACTGGTATAATAGATATAGATGTAGTAGATGTGGTAGTGTAGTATACTGATATAATAGATATAGATGTAGTAGATGTGGTAGTGTAGTATACTGATATAATAGATATAGATGTAGTAGATGTGGTAGTGTAGTATACTGATATAATAGATATAGATGTAGTAGATGTGGTAGTGTAGTATACTGATATAATAGATATAGATGTAGTAGATGTGGTAGTGTAGTATACTGATATAATAGATATAGATGTAGTAGATGTGGTAGTGTAGTATACTGATATAATAGATATAGATGTAGTAGATGTGGTAGTGTAGTATACTGATATAATAGATATAGATGTAGTAGATGTGGTAGTGTAGTATACGGGTATAATAGATATAGATGTAGTAGATGTGGTAGTGTAGTATACTGATATAATAGATATAGATGTAGTAGATGTGGTAGTGTAGTATACGGGTATAATTGATATAGATGTAGTAGATGTGGTAGTGTAGTATACTGATATAATAGATATAGATGTAGTAGATGTGGTAGTGTAGTATACTGATATAATAGATATAGATGTAGTAGATGTGGTAGTGTAGTATACGGGTATAATAGATATAGATGTAGTAGATGTGGTAGTGTAGTATACGGGTATAATAGATATAGATGTAATAGATGTGGTAGTGTAGTATACTGGTATAATAGATATAGATGTAGTAGATGTGGTAGTGTAGTATACTGATATAATAGATATAGATGTAGTAGATGTGGTAGTGTAGTATACGGGTATAATAGATATAGATGTAGTAGATGTGGTAGTGTAGTATACTGATATAATAGATATAGATGTAGTAGATGTGGTAGTGTAGTATACGGGTATAATTGATATAGATGTAGTAGATGTGGTAGTGTAGTATACGGGTATAATAGATATAGATGTAGTAGATGTGGTAGTGTAGTATACTGGTAAAATTAATGTAGATGTAGTAGATGTGGTAGTGTAGTATACTGGTATAATAGATATAGATGTAGTAGATGTGGTAGTGTAGTATACTGATATAATAGATATAGATGTAGTAGATGTGGTAGTGTAGTATACAGGTATAATTGATATAGATGTAGTAGATGTGGTAGTGTAGTATACGGGTATAATAGATATAGATGTAGTAGATGTGGTAGTGTAGTATACTGGTAAAATTAATGTAGATGTAGTAGATGTGGTAGTGTAGTATACTGGTATAATAGATATAGATGTAGTAGATGTGGTAGTGTAGTATACTAATATAAGAGATATAGATGTAGTAGATGTGGTAGTGTAGTATACGGGTATAATAGATATAGATGTAGTAGATGTGGTAGTGTAGTATACTGGTAAAATTAATGTAGATGTAGTAGATGTGGTAGTGTAGTATACTGGTATAATAGATATAGATGTAGTAGATGTGGTAGTGTAGTATACTAATATAATAGATATAGATGTAGTAGATGTGGTAGTGTAGTATACGGGTATAATTGATATAGATGTAGTAGATGTGGTAGTGTAGTATACGGGTATAATAGATATAGATGTAGTAGATGTGGTAGTGTAGTATACTGGTAAAATTAATGTAGATGTAGTAGATGTGGTAGTGTAGTATACTGGTATAATAGATATAGATGTAGTAGATGTGGTAGTGTAGTATACTGATATAATAGATATAGATGTAGTAGATGTGGTAGTGTAGTATACAGGTATAATTGATATAGATGTAGTAGATGTGGTAGTGTAGTATACGGGTATAATAGATATAGATGTAGTAGATGTGGTAGTGTAGTATACTGGTAAAATTAATGTAGATGTAGTAGATGTGGTAGTGTAGTATACTGGTATAATAGATATAGATGTAGTAGATGTGGTAGTGTAGTATACTAATATAAGAGATATAGATGTAGTAGATGTGGTAGTGTAGTATACGGGTATAATAGATATAGATGTAGTAGATGTGGTAGTGTAGTATACTGGTAAAATTAATGTAGATGTAGTAGATGTGGTAGTGTAGTATACTGGTATAATAGATATAGATGTAGTAGATGTGGTAGTGTAGTATACGGGTATAATAGATATAGATGTAGTAGATGTGGTAGTGTAGTATACTAATATAATAGATATAGATGTAGTAGATGTGGTAGTGTAGTATACGGGTATAATTGATATAGATGTAGTAGATGTGGTAGTGTAGTATACGGGTATAATTGATATAGATGTAGTAGATGTGGTAGTGTAGTATATGGGTATAATTGATATAGATGTAGTAGATGTGGTAGTGTAGTATATGGGTATAATTGATATAGATGTAGTAGATGTGGTAGTGTAGTATACGGGTATAATAGATATAGATGTAGTAGATGTGGTAGTGTAGTATATGTGTATAATTGATATAGATGTAGTAGATGTGGTAGTGTAGTATACGGGTATAATAGATATAGATGTAGTAGATGTGGTAGTGTAGTATATGTGTATAATTGATATAGATGTAGTAGATGTGGTAGTGTAGTATATGTGTATAATTGATATAGATGTAGTAGATGTGGTAGTGTAGTATATGTGTATAATTGATATAGATGTAGTAGATGTGGTAGTGTAGTATATGTGTATAATTGATATAGATGTAGTAGATGTGGTAGTGGTAGTGTAGTATACTGGTATAATTAATGTAGATGTGGTAGTGGTTGAAGTGTTAGTATATAGTATATAATAGTGCTAGTATGTTATCATTAGTGGTATACAGTGATGGTATATTAGTCGTTAACACCTTTCCCACATAGAGTGGTTTGTCCTCAGCGTACTCCTCCAGCACAAAGAACTGATTCCACACCCATCCTCTCTTCTCTCTCCTCAGGGGCCTCACGCTCATCCCCATGTCCCCTGCGTCCCCGTGAGTCACTGTCACTAAGCTCATAACTGTGATCATGGCACTGAAGAAGGGTGCACTTTGCTTCAGGTACCAGAGTGCCATGGCAGGGCAGATAGATCTCTCACTCCTCTCGTTCACTCGGTAGTTGTCCTTCGTCCACTGCCGCCACCGGTTACCTGTTTAAACACACACAAAAGAGGTACGTGGAACACAACAGGAAGTAACATTTGACAAGAATCCAATCCACTTCCCATTTTCTGTTCCCTGTGTCCACTTTCCCTCGTCTTTTTCAAGATTTCTTCATTCATTCTCTCTGTTTCTCTCATTTTTTTCCTCTTTCTTTATATTTCTTCTCTATTATTTTACATTCTCTCTCTCCTTTTCTCTCTCCTTAATGTCTGGTCTTCCATTTTTTTCCCTTTTCCCTTTCTCCCTGTCTCTCTTCTCTCTCTCTCTTCATCTCTAAACTAGACCTCATGACCTTTTAGACTCGTTCTCTCTATTTTAACTCACACCACACACACCATCTGCTCACTGTGGAGTTAACACATAGCAAAACACAGTGTGTGTGTGTGTGTGTTTCAAAGAGAGCAGGAGAATAATGCACTTAAACAAAAGAGCAGCAGTGAGGGAGAGAAACATCTCCTCCCACCATTCATCAGTTCATCTCCGAGTCTCACACTCCATCAGCGCTTTAGTGTGCACTTCATCTTCACTACAGAGGGAACAGCCGCTCTTTCACACACTCCAGTGCTTCTGTTCAGCGCCGTTTGACTCTTAACCCTTCGTAGGTGTCCTACAGAGCCGTGCGGTTTACAAATTCAATGACTGGAGCATTTTACGCGGCACATTCCGGCGCCTCTTGCTCCTCGGTAGCAGGGCACAAGTAACTAGTTAAGTAGGTTTTACTACTTAACTAGTAAGGAATAAAACATGGCATGTCTTGATTTAAAACGCTGAACGTAATAGATCATGGATCAACTTATTTAAAATAAAGGCAGAAGTTCCACTAAGTTAATAATAGAAGGTTGATGTTAGACTAGTGTTTTATTACTGAATGTTATTGCACTGATTGAATACCAGACGTCCCAGTCTGCACAACCCATGGGAGCGAGCTGGTCACATGATCACATTCTACCATTGAAACTTTCCCAGATCTGCACTCTAGACTGCAAAAACTAACACGAGTTACACGTTTTAACGGTTAAACAGAGCTCTTTAGTAGCTTTCTAACAACCCCAAACACCACAGCCGTTTTAGACTGGTTTTAGCTCCATTTCTGCTCCATTACAGTCAGTATAAACATGCAGCTAAAAGATGATGTTTAAGATGTGTTTTGTATGACCACCTATTAGTCACATGACCACTCACTCAGACTTTTTACTGGTTTACATGACATTTTAATGAAAAATAAATCAATAATTAAAACCTACATTGCAAATGACCCCCAACCCCCCACCTCCCACCCCCAATTTCTAGTTAAATAAAAAAATAAATAAAAATACACTTTCCCATGGGCCCCATTCTCCAGAAAACCACAGCATCCTAAATGACCTCAATGAGATCCAAGGGTCAAAGGTCAAACCTCAAGAACCTCTGCACCCCCAAACACACACACACACCATTTTGTCACGGCTAATGAGTTGACATGCTGCATTATTGTGTGTGTTAATCAAGTCTTTTCACGGTAATCTCCACCTCTCTCTCTCTCTCTCTCTCTCTCTCTCTCTCACACACACACACACACAGACTCAGACACACAGTGAATTGCTAAATTTCGGAACATTTTTGTATAAATATTATAACTTTTTGATTAAAATAATTAAATTAGAATTTATTTGTAAACGTTGCTGCTCTCAGCAGAGTTTGTGTGAGTGTGCACTACTTTCCTACTGCTAGATAATAAGTAAGAACTCTTATTTTTATTAAAAGAAAACACACCATTTCTGAAAATTAGTTCTCCTTACCTTTTGCGCTCTCTCTCTCTCTTTCTGTGTTCTTCCTCTTCCTCTTAAAGGTCACTTGATGGTGAGCAGGACCTCCTGCATCGTCCCTAATGACTCACTGCATCATTTCACTTCCACTTATTCTCTACGTACTGCCTTTACGGAGTCTCCGAGGACCAATGAGGAGAGAGGGAGAGAGAGAGAGGGAGAGAGAGAGAGAGAGAGAAAGAGGGGGGGGCAGGCTGCTCACTTCATTTTTAATTTGCAAGTCAATAAGTGGGCCCTGTGACAAAATGGTGTGTGTGTGTCTGTTCATGTGTGTGTGTGGGCAAAGAGGTAACACTCAGTTCAATTAGCATGGAAATTATTTTAACTTAGTGTAACGACTTGGGAACACACACACACACACACAGACTGATGTGATGCATGTAGCTCTTCACTAATGCTACATTTAAGCGTTAAATTGTAAAACACAGCGTGACTGTGTGCAGTCTGCATGAATACATGAAATAATTTTGATGCCCTGCGTTGAAAAGAAACTTGTGTTTGGGAAAATCTATCTATCTATCTATCTATCTATCTATCTATCTATCTATCTATCTATCTAACACAGTACACATGTCTTCTTTGGGAAACTATGCAGAACAAAACCTTTTTATAATATTAATTCTCTTGAATTAGAATTCAACATTTTTCTTGAAAAAGGTCCTGGAGAAACGTTGTTTCATTTCACTATGGACTGCGTCAGCTATATGTGGTTGAAATGACAGTAAAGCTTCTTGAATCTTGAATCTCTTTATTTTATAAAGTAGATTTAAATAATGAAAACAGGCTACTGTGTAAATTGTTACATTTAAGAAAATCTGGTATAATCATAATAATAATAACAACAACAACAATAATAATAACTGTTTTTATTATTATAATAATAATTATTATTATTTTATTTATTTACTTATTTATTAAATAAAGAAAATACATTCTGTCAAATTGGGGTTAAATTGTTTTTAGGTTTAAAACAAGCAGGTGATTTCTTTTTTCTTTTTCTTTAATTTCTTTAATGTACTTCCTCTTACACTAAATTACACATTACATGTAATTATAATTTTTAATTCGACCCAAAATTCTCCGGAGTTGTATGCAGACATTTTTTGCTTACTCTCTTTTGTTTCATTTGTGAAAATAAAGTTCGAAAATAAATGCCTTGGGTGATAAAAAAAAAAAGAAAAAAAAAGAAAGAAATCATAGACATTTCTTGTACTCATTTTGTGTGCACCCCATTATTTTCCTTCCGTCTTCCCCTCAGTTTAGGGCAAGTCTTCGAGTGCAGTGTGCTTTATTAAAATGTAAAATCGCCGATTAATCGTGAAATTGGGTGTGACAATGTGGACGCTCAGAGTGTGTCACTGGCGAATGGTGATTAACTTCACTTTAAATTTTACACAAGTGTTACAAGCAGAAGTTAGAGCAGATGTTTTTCTCCCTCAGTCAGTGCCCCTTGCTCCCTCCCTCGTTCGCTCCCTGCCTTTTGACGCTATAATTCCTCCGTCTTTGTGTCCTTTATTCTCCTCAGTGCGGCTGCTTAGCGCCTTGTCGCGATCTGTCACAGCACGCTCCATTACTCTCAGAAAAAAGAAGCAAACCGTCCACAGGAATCCAGATCCTGAGGGAAAGCGCTAACTAGCATAACTAATGCCTTAGCTCGCTCCCAGGGTCGAAGGTCAAGGAGTGTGCAACAACACGACGGCGACAAAGCAGCGCTAGCTAGCGTAAAAATAGATTAGCTACGCGGTGTAATCCGTACGAGGCTGTGAGGATACGGATTTTAGAGCTACACCATCATCAATTTTCTGAACTTAAAGCATGAAAATATTCCACACAGAAGTGTTTGAGTGTCATCAGTTAAAAATAAAAATAAAATATTGTTAATATTCACACGTTGTGCAGGAGTGCTGTTTTACTTCATACGTTAGCTGAGCTAGCTAACTAGTTAGTATGGTTAACAGTATGGTTAGTATGGTTTTCCACTTATGTCAGAATTCTGATTTTATTTTTATCTGAGACACTTTTTTCTTTTTGCACATTGCACTGAAACACGATTTTAAAGTTCTCTTGTTAGCAGCAGGTAAATGTAGAGAAAGCAGCTCATTAATATTTCTTCATAAGGCCCATAACACACACACACACACACACACTTAACTCATAAAGAAGGCACTTTGTTCACTTCAATTCCCTTTAAAGAGCAGCTCAAGCACACAGGAACCCAATAAAATAAGGAAACAAGAAGCAATTTATTCTCTTAATTGTCTTAAAGTGGCCATAATAACCGTCAGCAATCCTGCTGCTTATTCTATCATCAGAAACAACTGTTAATGTAAATGCTTCATGTGAACCCAGGTTAAATTTTAGATATATCATGGAAAAAATGTTTATAGATGACATTTCTATAAGCAATCTTTAAACTTTTGTAGCATACATTTGAAACGTTTTTGCAACTTTTTTTTTTAAATTTATTTAATAATTTCTGTAAACTGTACCTAAATTATGCTAAATTCTATACGTCATTAATTATTAATATTCATTATTTATTATCGCTTTATCGATTTATTATTTCTTTTTTTTTTATTGTACATGGTGTTATTCTGAAATGAGGTTTAAAAGTAAACATTTTTTAAATCATTTAAACAATTTTAAAGTAAACATTTTTGATTAGTTTTTGTGTATTAACTTTGCGTGTATTGTATTTAGCTCACTGTATTAGTAATACATTCAAGATCATACATTCATTTTTAAAAAGAGATGTAAAGAATGTGAATGAAATCACTTCTTACCTTATTTATTGATGAATATTTACATATCATTCAATTCAATTTTACTTTCACAATGGACATTGTCTCAAAGCAGCTTTACAAAAGAAGAGAACAGAGAAAGGAGGGGGAAAAATTATTAAATTAAATTATTATGCTATTTTATTCCTAATGAGCAAGCCTGTGGTGGCAATGGTGGCAAGGAAAAATTATATGATGTGATGAAGAAACCTTGAGACGAACCAGGCTGAACTCTTCTTCTGTGGAGATTGGGGTTAGATTTTATTCCTCCTCTCTCTCTCTCTCTCTCTCTCTCTCTCTCACTCTCTCTCAGCTTTCTCTTGCTAGTGAGCTAAACGAGGCTTCTCTTAGTCTGATGAAGCGTAACTGAACTTCTGAAAGGTTGAACAGTTGCACTAAACGAGCTCTTCCTGACAGAAAGCAAACAAAAAAATTCCAGCTCCTGAACTTCACACAGCTTTAATGGTGCTACGTCGAGGGTCTTGCCTCTGAACCTACTTTACATGTGCCTTATGAAGCTGTCATTAAGATGAATAACACTGTATGATGCTGTGATCCGTAATATATAAAACATTCATTTATTTTTCTGTGCTTCATTTTTCACTCTTAGCTTCATAATGTGATGCAATGAATCTAAATTTTTCTGATGCGACAAGCACGGTAAAGCTTGATTAGCCATGTTATTAAAATTAAATATAGCTCTCTGTATGGTTTTTGGTCCTTTACACGTTGCGTCACATCGTGTTTCGTAGCCAGTGTTGTGGAAGCTACTTTGATACATGTAACTCTACAAGCTACTCAAAATAGCTAGGATAAAGTTTTAATAAAGAAAAATAAGGTCACAATACAGCTACGTTGGCAACCAACATTTTCATTTTACTGTGCAGCTATGTACATGCTTCGTGCAGGATATGTCAGAAAAGCTCACAAAAGCTTGATGCTGAGATGCTGAAAGACTGAAGCTAAAACTGTGGTGCTAGCAAGACATAAGAGACACAGGTGAGAATGATTAGTGAAATCAGCAATGTGCTGGGGCTGATAGGCAGGGTAATACTGTGTCTATTGGTGCTACCCTGACAGGAAAACCCCTTAATGTGTGGCTCTGGACACGCAAAATAAATTTAAGAGGGGGTCTTGGACAGCCAGGCAACATCAATGGCATTTGTCAGAAACCCTTATCCAGAGCAACTTACATTTTTTATCTTTGAGAAATCGAGGGTTAAAGGGTTTGCTCAGGGGTCCAGGGGTGGGTGCTTGGTGGACATCCACAGCTTGGTGGGTTTGAACTCACATCCTTCCAATCAGTGGGCCAACACTTTAACCACTATATTGCTGAAAGTTTTGGAACACCCCTCCAAATCATTAAATTCAGGTCTTCCAATCACTTCCCTGGTCACAGGTATATAAAATCAAGCACCTAGGCATGCAAACTGCTTCTACAAACATTTGTGAAAGCTATCACCTATCATGATAGGTTGCCACCTGTGCAATAAGTCCATTCGTGAAATTTCTGCTAGTTAGTGGTATTATAGTGGTATTATAACAAACTGGAAGCAATTGGGAACAACAGCAATTCAGTCCACAAAGTGGTAGGCCATGTAAAATCACAGAATGGGGTAAGCGCAGTGTGCAGAAGTCACCAACTTTCTGCAGAGTCAATAAGTAAATACCTCTAAACTTTGTGTGGCCTTCAGATGAGCTCAAAAACAGTGCGTAGATGGAATGGGTTTTGATGGCCGAGTAGCTGCAACCAAGCTTTACATCACCAAGTACAATACAAAACATTGGAAGCAGTGGTGGAAAGCATGCTGCCACTGGACTCTAGACCAGTGGAGCCATGGTTCTCTGGAATGGCAATCCGATAGACGAGTCTGGGTTTGGCGATTGCCAGGAGAATTGCCAAGTGTAAAGTTTGGTGGAGGGGGCATTATGGTATGGGGTTGTTTTTCAGGGGTTGGGCTTGGCCCCTTAGTTGAAGAAAGGAACTCTTAATGCTTCAGCAAACCAAGACCTTTTGAACAATTTTATGCTCCCAACTTTGTGGGAACAGTTTGGGGATGACCCCTTCCTGTTCCAACATGACTGCACACCAGTGCACAAATCAAGGTCTATAAAGACATGGATGAGTGAGTTTGGTGTGGAGGAACTTGACTGGCCTGCACAGAGTCCTGACTTCAACCCAATAGAACACCTTTGGGATGAATTAGAGAGGAGCCTTCTCGTCCAACATCAGTGCCTGACCTCACAAATGTGATTTCAGAGGAATTGTAAAGAATTCTCATAAACACACTCCTAAACCTTGTGGAAAGCCTTCCCAAAATGAGTTGAAGCTGTTATAGCTGCAAAGGGCAGGCCAACTCCATATTAAACCCTACGGATTAAGTACAGTATGTCATTAAATGTGCATGTAAAGTCAGACGTACCCAAAACTTTTGGCAACATAGCGTACCACATCCCAGCATGTCTCTTAGCTGATAAGGGACCATGGGCCAACAGAGTTCATCCTCCACAAAACAGTGAGGTAGAGCATTCTCTTTTGCATAGCTAAGGGGTGGTGTTACAGCCAAAGTGTAGCACAAGAAGCAAAGTCCAATGAGACAGAAGGGGGATCAACATCCTTCACAATGCCAAAAGGGGAGGAGTGATCAGTAGAGCAAGGAGGCAGAGGGTTGTTGTCAGTGGAGTAAGAAGGAACATCTCTAGTATTCAATCATCCATCAAATGAATGGTGAAGTGCAGGCGTGTACATGTGGATGCTCCCAAGTGTCCTTAAATGCAAGTTGCTTATAAAAAGTCTTTAGTTTAAAAATGGTTAGTCCTTGTCTCACCCATCCACTATTTCTTGGGAAAAATTTGGCCAAGGTTCTGGGTGTTAGTATGAGAAGTGTTTGTGGATGGGTCCTGCTGTAAGCTAGGCACGGTGTAGAATATATGCAGGGGAGGTGGTGCCAGTGTTCACCACCCTTTGTTAGGATTCCATTCAGGGATTTCCAGTCACATGGTGATGAGACGATGAGGCATGTCTGGTCTGCTCACCTGTATTTTTAGTTTATAAATGATTGGGTATATTGTGTGATGCAAAACACTCAAACGAAGAAAGACATAAGGAAGAAACAACCAATTTTTGGTACTGAGGAGCTGCAGAGAAATGGCATTCCATACGGTTCATTATAATCCCATGGTTATGCTTTAACACAAAAAACCTCTACATGGTCCATTTTCAATGATTGGAAATTTGCTCTCTTCCATGTTATGAATCAGGTCTCTTATAGAGATCCTGACTGACAATATGTCATGCACTTTTAGTGAACTATATGAATTATTAGGGATAAATTTGATTTGCACCACTGTTTACCATCTGCAGATGGCAGGGCTGGTTGTACAAAGTAATCAATCCTGTAAAAACATGACTGAGTTTGTTCCCTAAGGAGGCTCGACCCTGTGTTATTTGCAGTACTGGGGGTCCCTCAGACCACGTTCTCCCCATGTCCTGGGTTTTCCATTTTCTACACAGATTATGAAGGGAAGTCATTTTCTTTCCGCGATTAAACTAGTTTGCTGCTTAGTGTAGGTATGTAGGCATGCTGTGTTCTGTCATAGAAATTGAAGAGAGCAGATGTGACGTGATGGAAAAGAAATTAGCTGGCATTTCCAGCTGATTAGAGAGCTAAGGCATGGCCTTTGCTCTTGAAAGATCACTGGCCGTAAGTATTTTGAGCAAACTACCCTCTGGCAGAAGTTTTTAAAGGTGGTGAGATGGCCAAAGTCACAGGGAATGGGACAATTGTATTTCTCTACTCTGTCTGGTGCATCGAAGGTTACAAAAAGAAGTTGTTTTTTTCATGAGCAAACTATGGCTACTTCTCTTGTTTATTGTAGGCATGTCTTGAGGCATGTGGTGTGCTGTCATAGAAATTGAAGGGAGACACCTACACTATATTTGCAAAAGTTTTGGGACACCCCTCCAAATTATTGAATTCAGGTGTTGTTTTTCAGAAGTTGGGTTTGGCTCTTTAGTTCCAGTGAAAGGAACTCTTAATGCTTCAGCATACCAAGACATTTTGGACAATTTCATGCTCCCAACTTTGTGGGAACAGTTTGGGGATGACCCCTTCCTGTTCCAACATGACTGCACACCAGTGCACAAAGCAAGGTCCATAAAGACATGGATGAGTGAGTTTGGTGTGGAGGAACTGACCTCAACCTGATAGAACACCTTTGGGATGAATTAGAGTGGAGACTGTGAGCCAGGTCAAAACTGGGACGTCTGCCTTTACATGCACATGAATGTAATATGGAGTTGTCCCGCCCTTTGCAGCTATAACAGCTTCAACCCACAAGTTTTAGGAGTGTATTTATGGGAATTTCTGACCATTCCTCTAGAAGCGCGTTTGTGAGGTCAGGCACTGATGTAGGATGAGAAGGCCTGGATCACAGTCTCTGCTCTAATTCATTTCAATGATTTGGAGGGGTGTCTCAAAACGTTTAGTGTAGAATCGGACTATTCCTAAGCCAGATGGACCAATCTATTTCTTAGGTAGCTAGGTTCTTAATAGGGCTACGGTGTTCAAACAAGCAAGGCAAATTCTTTTGGAAAAATCTAACCCTTTTTCTTAACTGGATATATAGAAAATATGTGGGATATGATCATATGAATTAAGATGTTTGGGAAGCAGCATGCTACATGTTGGATCACTGTCTTAGGTTTCATGCTTAGGTACAGCATGAAAGCCACAACCTGTGCAAAGCCTTTTGGAGACAAAAACTCATACAGCTTAAGCAAAAATAGGATTTGAACACACACCACTGAAGTATGTCGTTATCATAACAGTGAAAGCTAATACTATTTTTATGAATAATTTTACACAGAGGCAACATTTAAAAAGAGGCATAAAACAGACTTTTGTGGAACTTTTCCATAGTATTTATGAAGTCATCATGTGTATCTACGTCTACTAAAATGAACAGACAAATAAAACCAGAATATGGCTGTTCCTTTCACTCCAGCAACATTTTGTGATCAATGGTGTGAAAAGCTGCGCCAAGATCATACAATACAAGCTCCAACACAACACTGATCAGAGGCCAGTACTTGATATTGGTCTATATTTGGATAGCTGAGAGGGGTCGTGGTCAGGTTTTTTAAATCAGTGGTTTGATGACTCCTAGTTTAAAAGATTTACATTCATTCTTTTTAAAAACAACATTTATCTAGTAGTGGACTGTTTTTTGAGGAAATCTCTTGAAGGCGAGTAAAACATTCAAACTGCTTATCTGATCTGGTATTATTGTCATCAGCATGTAGGTAGCTATCAAGCGATTGGGCTTTAAATTATTAGTCTGAAATACTTGACAGATATTTAAAGGTTTGTCATTGAAATGATTTATGAAGTTATGGTGTACCTGTTTTTGCTACAGTATTAAATATAGGATTATTATGTTCTCTAAAGGTAGACTATTACGCTGATTGAGCTTGTGGCTGACACTAATAGTCAACCCCTTAGTGCCTGGGTTGGTTCCCTACCTGGGAATTGAGACCGGGCCACAGCGGTTAGACCGCGGAATCCTGCTGCTGGACCTCCAGTGAGACAGGAAATTTTTTTTCATTTCATTTCATTGTCTGTACCGCTTATCCGATCTATCCTCGGGTCATGGGGAGCCTGTGCCTATCTCAGGCATCATTGGGCATCAAGGCAGGATACACCCTGGACGGAGTGCCAACCCATCGCAGGGCACACACACACACTCATTCACTCACACAATCACACACTACGGGCAATTTAGAGACTCCAATTAGCCTAGCAGCATGTCTTTGGGCTGTGGGAGGAATCCGGAGCACCCGGAGGAAACCCACCAAGCACAGGGAGAACAGGCAAACTCCACACACACAGTGAGTGGGAGTGAGACACAAACCCAGGATGCTGGAGGTGTGAGGCAAATGTGCTAGCTAACCGCTAAGCCACCGTGCCGCAGAGACAGGAAATTTCTAATAATAATAATAATAATAATAATAATAATAATACAGTTATATACAAGTGCATCTGTCTTCCTTTGCCTAGCTAAAACAACAAAACTCCACACCTGCATTATAGTGTGTGTGTGTGCGTGTGTGTGTGTGTGTGTGTGTGTGTGTGTGTGTGTGCATGAATGTGTAAGACACTAGATGGCAGCATATACCTGAACTATTCAAGTGCTCTTTCATCTCACAGCGTTTGTTAACTGCAACCACACACACACACACACACACACACACACACAAAAAAAAGTACAGTACCTTTGGAGTTTATTAATGAGTATTTTTTATACTTTAATTTATTAATGTGTATTTTCTTATAGCAATTTATATAAAGTTTGTCTCACATGCTGTTTAAAATCAATATTACAGAGAATACAAATGTGATTTTTAAGTAATGGACCATTTATAAATGGAATAAAAAAATCTAAAAGAGAAAAAAAAACATGATTAAAGAATGACATAACTTTTTGTCCATTTATAGTTACATTTAATGATATGGGGTTGTTATAGCATAGCATTTTTCTCTCACCAGCCTCTCTCTTTTTTCTCTTTCTTGATCAGAGTAAGACCAAAACAGAGCAGCTTGTCATGTTACAAGAAACCACAAAGTGCACACAAACAAGTGTATGAATTTGTCATATTGGTGTGTGTGTGTGTGCGTGTGTGTGTTTATCCCTGTTTATTGATAAAATGTCACCACAACGATTGAATATATGACAGAGACATATGACTCCTCCTCACACTATTCCTCCAGCTTTTATTTGCTATAAATGGACACAATATTTAGTATTGATCCTATTTGTATTTCTAAATAATTCCCCCTAATGTATAGACCTAATGCTTTAAAAATTCACAGTGCATAAGTGCACAAATCCACTGAATGATGCAAGTTAGTGAAAGCAGAACGTAAGTGTATAAAAGGTCAAAATCAGAACATCAGATGAGAAACAAAGGTCAGTGAATGCAGGAAAAACCAAGACATGACATTAAAGAGGCAAATTTCCAATAAGACGCTGTGAAGAAACTAAGAAACAGTAGGGTAATTAATGAGCTAGCACAGAACAGGTGAATACAAGCAGGTAACACTCGACAAGACAAGACAGCAGCTGAGACAGGACTGTGAAGAAACACTTCACACAGAAGGAGGATACATGACAGATGCTATGAAACTTTATAATTTTAAAACTCAATAAGCAAATAAAAATGGAAAGAAAATATCAGATTTTATTTGTAAGTCATCACAGTGATGGAGAGTGCACATCTTCAAAATCAAGCATCTTCAGTGTTGCATCCAACAAGCATGCATCCCTTTAATATGAGCTGGTGAATTATAATATTTTCACAACCATCCATTTTCTATACACACTTTATTCCTAATTAGGGTCACGTCGGTCTGCTGGAGCCTATCCCAGCACACATTGGGTTGAAAGGCAGGGGTACACCCTGGACAGGTCACCAGTCCATCACAGGGCCACACATATAGACAGACAACCACACACACTCACACTCACTCCTATGGGCAATTTAGAATTACCAATCAACCTAATGTACATGTTTTTGGACTGTGGGAGGAAACTGGAGTACCCGGAGTAAACCCACACAGTCACGGGGAGAACATGCAAACTCTACACAGAAAGGAAATTCGAACCCAAGACCCAGAACCTTCTTGCTGTGAGGCAACAGTACTAACCACTAACCCACCATGCTGCCCTTTTCACAACCAAAAAAAATAAAAATAAAACATTTTACAACAAAAGCATCACAGCCTACGCACAGCTTTCTTGCAGTGAATATAATATGCAAAAATCTGTAAACACACACATGCATTGGATCCAATAACATTTGTTAATCCTGAGAGATATATCATTCTGTACTCTGTGATGAATCAATCACACCTTTTAATTTAGTGTTTTTTGTTTAGGGATTTATTTTCTACATTCTAGAACAATACCGGAGATTTCAAAACTATGAAATAACAACACATGGACTTAAGTAATCCATATGTAATGACAACCAAAATCAGTCAGTTGTTATTTTAAGACACGAAGGTCAGATGTTCTGGAATAGTTCTTGCAAGAACAGTATTGTCAAGTGCATTTGCAAAACCCATCAAGCACCATGATGAAACTGGCTCACATGAAGACCATCCCAGTAAAGCAAGACCAAAACTGACCTCTGCTGCAGAGGAGAAGTTCATTTAGAGTTACCAGCCTCAGAAATCACCAATTAACAGCACCTCAGATTAGAGCCGTTATGAAGGCTTTACAGAGCATCAGTAGCAGACATATCTCAATATCAACTGTTCAAAGGACATTATTGTGGATTTCGGCCGTCTTCAGCATATAGTGTATATATATATATATATATATATATACATATATATATATATATATATACAGCTCTGGGAAAAAAAATAAGAGAGCACTGCAAAATAATGAGTTTCTTGTGTTTTTTTCTTACAGGTGCATGTTTTGGTGAGATGAACAGTTTTGTTTCATTTTTTGTGAACTGCTGACAATATTTCTCCTAAATTCAATTTATTTAGCGTGTATATTTAAAGGAAATGACAACACATCAAAATAACCCAAGATCATGCAGTATTTGCAGAGCTTTAATAACTCAAATAAAACAAAATGCAAATAATTTGTAAACAAATTGTGATAATGCTTCGGCTAAATAACATTAAGAAATCAGTATTTGGTGGAATAACCCTGATTTGCATGAGTTTTGGCTCCATGCTCTCCACCAGTTTTTCACATTGCTGTTGGGGAACTTTATATCCCTCTTTCTGCAAAATAAAGCAAACAGCTGGATGACCTCTACATGGTCTTCCTCTTGATGACATTCCAGAGGGTTTCAATAGGGTTCAAATCTGGAGATTGGGCAGGGCTCTCTTCTTTTTTTCCAGAGCTTTATATAT
The DNA here is from genome assembly GCF_019097595.1 of Hemibagrus wyckioides. Taxonomy (NCBI): domain Eukaryota; kingdom Metazoa; phylum Chordata; class Actinopteri; order Siluriformes; family Bagridae; genus Hemibagrus; species Hemibagrus wyckioides. The sequence continues at coordinate 20,909,163 of NC_080722.1, read as the reverse complement.
GAAATAGGCTTAGTTTTAGTTTAAATAGCTGTTCTACAATGGGCGTGAGAGCAGATGAAGGCAAACAGAGTGAAAGCTAAACTAAATTAGAATAATTAGATAGTGATATTATTAAATATTACAGAAATCCAGTTTCTAAGCTTAGCACTACATTATAAATAAAGCTTGGTCTCCTGTCACCCGATCCCGATCCGTATCTCGGGTGACATTAAGGTTGAGAACTTATCTAGTAAAGCAAAGGTTTATACTTCATAAGCAATACTTTAAAAAAAGAATGGAAAAAGAATTGAAATTAATGTCAAAATTAGAAAGAATGATATCTAAGAAAATAGTAGGAGAAAAGGAATGTTAAAGTGCAACAGCTTAGCGAGTCTGTGTGTGTGTGTGTGTGTGTGTGTGTGTGTGTGTGTGTGGTGGCCATGCAGTGTGTAACAGCAGAAACTGCCTGTGCTGTGCTGAGCTGAGCTGAAGAGAGATCGATGGCAAATGGTCATTTTTAGACAGATTGATTGACACTGAGAGGCCCAGCATCGTCTCAGAGCTTTATTATTCTTATCATTCCCACTTCACCATCTTCTCTTTCACATTTTATTCCATCACGTGAGCGTGTAATGGCACTGAAGCGCCTCTAATACGCCTTTCCTCACCCAATTTCCCTCTGCTTTAGAGCATCGTCTCTTCCAGCGGCTTATTTCGACCATATTTTCTGTAAATGATGACGATTTTCTTGTCCGATCTGGAGTGTGTAACACACACTGCGTGCTCGCGTCGGCTCAGGTTCGGCTGTTAGGCTGAGGAGGTGTAAGGAGAGACGCAGCAGAGATCAGTTGGGAGAGGTTAATTGAATCAAATCCGCTGTGTTGTATTAAATTAGTCCGGATCGCAGAAGTTTATTTGTCCATTAATGGAAACAGAAAACGGAATAAAAAATAACTTCGGAAACTTCTACACTTTTCTGTGCTGAGTGCAGTCTGAAGTGGGCTTTTTTTTTTTTTGCTTGAACTCCATTCTCACATGTGCTCTGTGGAGGATTTCAGTCAGAGCTGCACTGTGGAGTTTAGAAACTGTATACTTTCTAAACTATTTCAGAATGAAACTTTATTCATAATTCAATTCCATTTTTTTTTGTATAGTGCTGATAATAATGGACACTGTCACGAAGCAGCTTTACAGAAATATATAAATGATCAGATATGAAATAATCACCCACTCGTGAAGAAACTTGAGCTCACGCTTCATCTACCACAGCCTCAGAAATATACACAGTAAAGATATTCACTCCATATAGTGGCTTGTTTCCATTCATTTCACTAGGATAACAGTTTGGCAGTTAAGAAAGAAAAAATAAGAAATTGATCACTTTCACAGCTACATTTTTATCCTCTATGGGTTCTCTCTCTGTCTTTTATTTTTACGGGGCTTCCTGAAGGCCAAGACTGAATGTTCTCCATATTACTTCATCATGATACCCCGTAGGACTTATTTTGAAAGAAATCAAAAAGGAAATGGAAAAGAGGAAGCAGAACGGTGGTATGTGATGGTTTTATATATGTATATATATATTTATTCACTCTTTGGCTCAAATTATCTTAATTTCTAGAGTTTGTAAATTATGTGCAAAGTATAAAAGCCGGCACTTTACCAAGTATGTTCTGTTGTGGCCTACATGATATAATGGTTGCTTGATCTAGAAATTCATCTAACAAGCATACTATAATGATAACAATTTCAAATACAGTTCCATTGCACTGTATTTCCTTTTATATAGAAATAAAGGTATGGAAAAAAAAGTTGTTTAATGTGTAACATATATGACAGTATGATCCAAACGTTTTTATAGAGTTTTTATAGAGTTTTATAGAGCTAGGTTTCTTTTGCAGTGTTTCTCGAATTTTAGCTAGCTTGGACATTATTGTTAAATTTACGTAGCTAGAGAGGTTGTTTTTGGAAATAATGTCAAATATTAGCTAGCTAGAATTCTTTGGAAATGTACTGTAATATTAATCTACTGTGTATATTTGCTACTTACTAGCTTACTATTTTAGCCAACAAGCAGATTAGGTTAGGTCATGTTTTATATTGTCATAGAAAGTTATTTAATAGCAGGATTTTCTGTTAAAAACAGGAAAAGAAAAGCTAGTAGTGATGTTACATGAACTAACCTACGGATGTCAGTCTGGAAGGGTTTTTCTTCACTGCCCGTTGGTTTGACGTATATCATCAAATGCTAGCAATGCTACACAATTCAATTCTGTTAAATCACACAGACTCTTATTAATTGTATTCTCTGTCTCCAAAGCCTGAGCAAGTGTCTCTAGGTTACGTGGGTGAAGTCTCATGGAGTCTCAGACTTTCAGGCTTTTCTCAGTCCTCCGGGAGGCCCTGAGGCTGTATGCTTCTGTCTCTTGAGGTGTTCATTTCTACAGGTTTAACATGTCGTCTCTGGGTCATTAAATATGAATAGTGTACCTCAAGATGTCTTTATGGATGCTGATGCAACCCCACAGTGCTCACATGGAGCCATCGTGCTCCTTTCACCATGTTGGATCATGATCATGGCCTGGTGCGCTGTGGTGTTGTCTCCAGCCATCTGGGTTTTTTATTTTATTTTATTTTATTGAAGTCAGATGATGAATTTCTTTGGCAAATCCATGTAAGAGAATGAAAATGAACAGAAATTCAAAAACACCTACGTATCGTACATTTTCTTACACTGGCTGGAGGGGTTACTGCCACCACCTGACAGTTTGATGTAATCACAGTATATCCTGCTGAGTTTTGCATCAAAACACAGATCCAATGTCAAGACCATCCATCCATTTTCTATACCCGCTTTTTTCCTAATTATGGTCATGGGGATCTTCTGGAGCCTATCACATATATTTCACCCAATGTCTGCTGAGATATTCAATTTGAATTGAATTGAATTGAATTGAATATCCCAGCACACATTGGGCGAAAGGCAGGGGTACACCGTGGACAGGTCATGTCAAGACCAATATTAAATAAATAAATGACAAATGAATGAATGAATGAATGAATGAACGAATGAATAGTCTCATAAAAGCCCTTTTTCTGCACTAAGGTTAGAGACTTTGCCTAAGTCCTGAGCGCTGACATGTTTAATGGATACAACTGAGAATAAACATAAAGATTCTCTGCAACTGTAGCACATGAGCACTAGATCAGCTTATCCTTCGAACCGTTGCCACGTCTCTTTACGGAAGAACAAATTTAATTAACAAAGATTTAAATAAATTCAACACAATCAAACTAGTGAATTAAAAGCATGATAAAAGTGTCTACATCCCACGCACATGTTAAGAATTCATTAGCGCAGTTTAACATCCTGTGGCATCGTTAAACTTGTGATTAATGTGACGATCACAACAAAGGACTGCTCATGCAGCAATATAGAGACAGTATATTAGACTCCCACCTTCTCACTTATAAATAAATTATATATTTATAACATTCTAGCCAGATATTTTTCGAAATAAACATCTACAGTGCATTCAGAAATATTTACCCCTACTTCCTCCAATTACTGTCTCCTTCATTTTGTTTTGTTACATCAATGTCTTATTCTAAAATCCCATATTTTTAGGCACCTGCCTGATTTGCTCCACATGTGCACTAAACAAAGATTTTAAGACTGTAAGAATTTACAGCCTGCAGTAAACAAGCCTCTTTGGTGAGCCAAATCTCCCTTTCATTTCTCTTTTGTATTGCTCAAGATGCTTGAAGGCTGAAATGTCACGCATTTATAATGATATCATAAAGCTTATCAAGCAAACTCCATCAGTTACTAAACAGAATGTCCAATCAGCAGTCTCGCATCATCATCTCTTTGTTCTCTTATTCAGCGAATTACCATCTGCAATCCCCAGAAATGTGTTTCTCTTCTTAGACAGACTCACAATCGATATTAGACAGATGGCAATATTTATTTGTCCAAGGATTTGCGAGCTGTAAATATAAGATTAAGATATGGAAATGTGTCATGGTTCACATCCCGCTGTGTGCTTCTGTTCAGTATATAATGCGGGTTATTGGAAATCCTTCAGTGTCTGTCTCTGTACGTTTTACATCATGGAAACATTTTATTCACCTTTTCTGTCTCAGTGACTTCAGGTGGCACTGACAGGTCAACATCCCCACAGCGCTGATTGAATTACTTTAATATTATTGGTGGAATCAATAGGATTATTATATTAAACTTGTTTAGTCATAGATTACAACCCTTTGAAGGAATTGTCTGTAGACCGCTGAGACAGGTTTGTAAAAGAGAACTGAAACTCATCTTCAGCAGCTTGCTGAAGAAAGCTTCCATCATACATAAATGGAACAAAACTTCAGAAGCAGCAGAAGTCCTTCTGAGTCCTGGTGGTGAAGGGGCTGGGTTTTAAGCAGGAGAGAGGCCTGGAACCTGATGATCACTCTGAAGAATCTGAAGATAGAGAGGCAGCACTGCATTAGACCTTTATGATAAAGCAAGTAAAAGTTATAAAGTTCACCAAAATCTCATGGTGAATAATCAACCTAATAGACAACCTAGTGACCTATGATCTGGACAAGCACATACACTATATTCCCAAAAGTTTTGAGACGTCTGCCTTTACATGCACATGAATTTAATATGGAGTTGTCCCGCCCTTTGCAGCTGTAACAGCTCCAACTTTTCTGTGAACCTCTTTCCACAAGGTTTAGAAGTGTCTTTATGGGAATTTTTGACCATTCCTCTTGAAGCAATTTTGTGAGGTGAGGCAGTGATGTTGGAGGAGAAGGTCTGGCTCACAGTCCACTCTAATTCATCCCAAAGGTGTTCTATCAGGTTGAGGTGACTCTGAGAAGTTCTTCCACACCAAACTCGCTCATCCATGTCTTTACGGACCTTGCTTTGTGCACTGGTGTGCAGTCATGTTGGAACAGGAAGGGGTCATCCCCAAACTGTTCCCACAAAGCTGGGAGCATGAACTTGTCCAAAATGTCTTGGTATGCTGAAGCATTAAGAGTTCCTTTCACTGGGTCTAAGGGGTCGAGCCCAATCCCTGAAAAACAACACCTGAATTCAGTGATTTGGAGGGGTGTCCCAAAACTTTTGGCAATATATTGTACTTGAAACCTGGTGGTGGTAGTATGCTGTGGAGAACTGGGAAGCTTGTTGTGGAAGAGTGAATGAAGGAAATCTGCTCAATGAACCAAAACAATGCTGGAGAGGCTTCAAGGCAAGACCTAGAGTGGTCCAGCCAGAACATGGACATGACTGAAGATTTTCAGAGGTACTGGACAATCTGCCAAAAGAACACTTAGCATTGCATCAAGGCTTTATCTTAAAGTAGCCAGATAGAAACCACTAATCAGTATAAAATGTACATGAAATGTCTTGATTGCTGTTGAGAAGGTTTTCCTTACATCTTGCTTTCTGGTTTGATCAGTGCATCTTTGATGAGCCACCTAGTTCCTTGGTACTACTGTCACCATGTTTCGGGGAGGGCTTCTTTCTAACCTAACAGAATCTGGAAGGTTCTCTAGAGACAAATGGGAGGAGATCCCAAGACTTGTAGCTTTGTACCCTCAAAAATGTGTATTAGCATGATAGTATATGTCATTTGAGACCAAAAACACATGCCCTCTTCTGGTTCACAACAGCAACACAGCAACAGATGTGGATCTCTATGATCACAACCAACTGCCATATGCTGCAAATGACAGATTCTTTCACTTAATTTTTATTGTATCACATTTCATCCATTTGGGATGCACACATTTTAATTGTATCGTCCGTCTTCAGAGTAAACACCAGTCCAGTAGCATGTTTCAAAGGATCAATCATGTACAGAATGTCAAACATTCATATAAAAGTGAGGGGGGGGGCAGGATCGATGCCTGAATCCCTATTCTACCAAATACTTATCCCTTTCTCATGATTCTTGCTTCAACTATTGCAACAACAGTGTCAAATAAAGACAGGAGATAATGCTTTTGTAATAGATTTACTGTAAGTCTGAAAAAGAGAAGTACCAAGAAATAACATTCTGTGAAATACTTTGCCTTATTGCTGTTGCCTTGTTTGTGCCTCCTTGAAATAAGGCAGAATCAATAACTGACAAATACGATGAGGTTCAAAGTCACCGCTCTGAATCAGTCCTGAAAATATACCTCGAGGTAAAAGATTAATGCCAAACTCAACCGTTTCACACTAAGACTTTTCTCTTAACTTCACAAAATGCAACAACACACATTGTCTTAAACTACAGTCAGTGCTCTCGGGTCAGCTTGTGTCCATCAGAATCTTCAGGAAGAACTGAAATGTACAGTATAAATGATTTAGAATCGCACTCTTCTGTGTTTATAATGATTTATAATTCCACTCTGTGGTGTTTTATAATGCTTATAGTCCCACTCTACGGTTTTATAATGATTTATAATTCCACTCTACAGTGTTTATAATGATTTATAATTCCACTCTACAGTGTTTATAATGATTTATAATTCCACTCTACAGTGTTTATAATGATTTATAATTCCACTCTACAGTGTTTATAATGATTTATAATTCCATTCTACAGTGTTTATAATGATTTATAATTCCACTCTACAATGTTTATAATGATTTATAATTCCACTCTACAGTGTTTATAATGATTTATAATTCCACTCTACAGTGTTTATAATGATTTATAATTCCATTCTACAGTGTTTATAATGATTTATAATTCCACTCTACAGTGTTTATAATGATTTATAATTCCACTCTACGGTTTTATAATGATTTATAATTCCACTCTACAGTGTTTATAATGATTTATAATTCCACTCTACAGTGTTTATAATGATTTATAATTCCACTCTCCAGTATTTATAATGATTTATAATTCCACTCTACGGTTTTATAATGATTTATAATTCCACTCTACAGTGTTTATAATGATTTATAATTCCACTCTACAATGTTTATAATGATTTATAATTCCACTCTACAATATTTATAATGATTTATAATTCCACTCTACAGGGGTTTATAATGATTTATAATTCCACTCTACAATGTTTATAATGATTTATAATTCCACTCTACAGGGGTTTATAATGATTTATAATTCCACTCTACAGGGGTTTATAATGATTTATAATTCCACTCTACAATATTTATAATGATTTATAATTTCACTCTACAGTGTTTTATAATGCTTATAGTCCCACTCTATGGTTTTATAATGATTTAGAACCTCACTCTCTGATGTTTATAATGATTTATAATTCCACTCTACAGTGTTTATAATGATTTATAATTCCACTCAACAGTGTTTATAATGATTTATAATTCCACTCAACAGTGTTTATAATGATTTATAATCCCACTCTCTGGTGTTTATAATGACTGTACCTAATGTTTATAATGATTTATAATTCCACTCTACAGTGTTTATAATGATTTATAATCCCACTCTCTGGTGTTTATAATGACTGTACCTAATGTTTATAATGATTTATAATTCCACTCTACAGTGTTTATAATGATTTATAATTCCACTCTACAGTGTTTATAATGATTTATAATTCCACTCAACAGTGTTTATAATGATTTATAATCCCACTCTCTGGTGTTTATAATGACTGTACCTAATGTTTATAATGATTTATAATTCCACTCAACAGTGTTTATAATGATTTATAATCCCACTTTCTGGTGTTTATAATGACATAATCTAACTGACTGTATCTAATCCCACTCTCTGGTGTTTATAATGACGTATATAACCATTGTCCAGTGTTTATAATGGTTTATTATTCTACTCTTGGGTGTTTATTATGAATTATATCCCTACTCTCTGGTGTTTATAATGATTTATAATTCCACTCTACAGTGTTTATAATGATTTTTAATCCATCTATCATGTTAATAATGATTTATAATCCCAATCTCTGGTGTTTATAATGATTTATAATCCCAATCTCTGGTGATTATAATGATTTATAACTCTTTGGTCTAACCCAGATGAGGATAAATTCCTTTTGAGTCTGGTTCCTCTCAAGGTTTCCTCCTCATATTGCCTCAGGGTGTTTTTTTCTTACCTCTGTTGCCTCAGGCTTGCTCATAAGGGATAAATATAAAATAATGAATCATTGTAATTGTAATTTTTCTTCTATATATTTTTATCATACACATCCCCATGACCAGCACCACTCACAGTGAGAGAACCTGAAGAACGCCTCACTGTCTTCACTGAACTAGACTCTCAGGCACATGCAGTCTCTGTGGAGGACAATGGAGGGTTTTTATGTGCTTCACAAAATAACAGACAGTAGTAACAAATTCCATATTAAATTTCATCGTCATTTCACTCTGTCACTCAGGCTTAGAAGAATAAACCCAATTACTGTATATGTGCCTCAGAACAAATAAAGGTAAAAATAAAAAAAAGGATGTTCTGTCAATATCTCCTCAGTTTTGTGCAGGTACAGACTTTGTCCACGCAACACAGCAGCTTTCTTCCAAACAATCATGAGCATTTGGTCCACTCTTAAACAATAACTTGAATAAACAGCTTTTCACAAGAGAGATGATCTGTGAGAATATTCATTAATTAATGAAAAACATAACCTAGGTAGCTAATATCTGAGATGTTTTTAGCAACATGTGGCAGACAATGCATGTAAATAAACATGTCCAAAAAATCTACCAGAAAAAAAAAAAACAGAAATCCAAAGAAGATCATCTGAGGTGTGTTGAAGGAGTTGAAGAAATGACAGAACAGCAGAGCGGGAAGACTTTGTGGGAGTTTTGGGATGGGAACAGTTTGGGGATGACCACTTCCTGTGCCAACATGACTGCACACCAGTGCACAAAGCAAGGTCCATAAAGACAAGGATGAGCGAGTTTGGTGTGGAGGAACTTGACTGGTCCTGACCTCAACCTGATAGAACACCTTTGGGATGAATTAGAGTGGAGACTGTGAGCCAGACCTTCTCGTCCAACATCAGTGCCCGACCTCACAAATGCACTTCTAGAGGAATGGTCAAAAATTCCCATAAACACACTTCTAAACCTTGTGGAAAGCCTTCCCAGAAGAGTTGAAGCTGTTATAGCTGCAAAAGGTGGGCCAACTCCATATTACATTCATGTGCATGTAAAGGCAGAAGTCCCAAAACTTTTGGCAATAGTATACATGATGACAGGGTTATGTCTGAATTGCTAAATAGAAAAACGTTTACGAAATTTACAGAATGAACGAAATTGATAAAATTTGTTGCAGTACCATAGACATTCTAAGAACAAGGAAAAGCTACATAAGCCTGGTATTTTTAAGTGCACTTAAATTTAGCTAGTTAGCTTTAATACTGCTATATATAGCTACTACTATGGACAAGCCACGCCCACAAGAAACAAACTACTTGTGACACGAGTGACTAATCACAGACTGATTTATCGGTGATATACAATTTTGTTCCACGTTTGCTAAATAATTCCAGACAGATACCTTTTCTTCACATTTTTTTTTTTTTTAAATTATCTTTTTGCAGCCGCAGCAGCCTGGGCTGCATTTTAAAACCTCTTTCACAGATCACATTATTCCTTTCTGTGATTGAGTTATCGATCTGTCTCTCATTTCCGCCAATCTGTGCCACTTTTCCTTCCTCTGTGCATGTTACATAATGACGTATTCACCAGAGAGGTGGAGGAAAAAAGCCATTACTCACCCAGCATGGAGATAAAGACGATAGGGACAAAGTCGGATTTGTCATTTCATTTGAAATTATTACACAAGGAAAGTTCTGAAAGTAAACTTTTATTATTTCTCCTTTCAGCAGCTTGGTTCGGATAATGAGTGAAGGAAGCAGTTGCTTTTTCACACAGAGCCAGTGTGAGGAAAGACACTTTGGTCAGAAGGTGTTGATTCATTGTCTGTAACAGCAGCGCTGGTGGAGGTGTAGCTGCAAATGGCTCTAACACGGTGATACGGTGTGTCATCAATTCAGCTCTAACTCACTAATTTTCATGGACTATTTAGTGTTCTTTCTTATTTTATGGCTGCACTCCCAACATCTTTCTCTTTTCACTTAATTAATTGAAATAACACTTTGAACAAAGCGACGCAGATTGCTTTGTATCCATCGCTAAACTGCACTTTTCTTTATTCACACAATAGCTTATACTGTGAGGCTTTTCATCTCATACACACACACACACACACTTCACTTAGCTCATTAGAACCAGCACACATTAGGAAGTTTATCCAGAAGGTATTTGCATATCAATCCAACAAAAGAGCAAGATGTCGGCTGCACACGGGGCTCGGTAGTGTTCAGAGTTTCCCTGATTAAACACGCTCTGTTCCACTTATAAATGCATGATGAAGTGCTTTCAGGGCCCATTGTTCTCGATGTTCAGTGCAAAAGCACTTGATGATCTCAATTTGGAACACAGCCCACACCTGAGATGCATCGGGCTGATCAGAGTTTCCAGAGCTGAAATGCTGTCACACTACAATCATATTAGCAGTGGTACTGTGGATGTGGTTTCGGACAC